>NC_056575.1:5042330-5053119 GCF_018340385.1 Cyprinus carpio
ATTTTGATAGCACTCTATAGCCATAACACATGCAACTGATAAGCCTTTATGGATCCAGTAAAACGTAGTTACAGTGGTAAAATATTATGTACTGATACAGTGCACAGTAAAAATATAGTAAAAGTGATATGTAATATAAAAATATATATATATGTAGTACAACTTGTAGTAAAGTGAATAATATAAAAAGCGAGTACAATAACATAAGTGATATAATAGATTTATAATAGCACAAATTATATGCATAATACCATAATAAATAAATGAATAACAATAGATGAATAATAGCAAGAAGAATATGTAATATCAATGGTGGAATAATACAGAATAGATCATAATGAAGAATAAATTAATAGTTAATTAAAAAGTAAAAAATATAATCGTGAAATGCACAGTTTTATAATAGTATTTGTGTAATAATTATTAAACAAATTAAGACGCAACACATAAAACTGTGGACGTGAATTCCAAATTGTGTTTAATTAATGAGCTCCTATATATATATATATATATATATAAATCCTTTAAATCAATCTCAGCTCGAGATACACATTTTATTTCAGTTTTCAGTGCTATCTTTCCCTGGGAATAGAGTGGTTTAGTTGTGATGACCAATAAAGACTAATTCTACACCGCTTCCTTCAAGATTTTCCTATATTTTATTCAATTAATGAGTAAAATAATGTAAACAATTTGACAGTGCTTGACATTTTGTTCTACAATGAAAATTACACACACCCATGCAAAAAACACCTTGTTTTTGAAACAGTTGTTTATTTTTCCATATATGTTAATACATATGAATGTTTGGGGTGTGAGTGTGTGCAGTTTACGTTGTACAACAAAATGTCAAACTATAGTTATGTTTATCACAGACCAGAATATGAGATGCTCCCCCTCAAAAAAATGTTCTATTAATCAAAATTAATAATCATTATTACAACATCAAGGGCAATAATGAACTATGCTTTTGTCATGATATTGCAGCTGGACCCACTAATGTGTTCCTGTGTTTTTCATTTCTAGGCTATTTACATTATGCAGTTTTTGTGTCAATACACACAGTACATGATCAGCATTAAACAGCCTGTTTAAATCATTTTTAAATGCAGTCTATAGTATTGTGATTAACTGAAGAAACTGGTTATAATTAAAATTTTGACAAAAACTACAGAAACATTTAATAAGGTAATTATATTAAATGATATTGTTATAAAAATTACTCTTACAAGGGTAAAAATGCACCTGGAACTCTATTCCGGAGAGAGAGAGAGAGAGAGAGAGAGTGGTTTGAATATGACCAGGGTCATTCTGACCATTCAGTCAGGGCTATTCTGGGTTTTAACTAGTACAAATACAACCTTGGGCTGTGAAAGTATAGCCTTGTCTCATGAAAATGCAGAGAACAGGCTTTCTTCAGCTTTCCTTAAGGCTTTCCTTTTCCTGTTTGCAATTGGCTAAAAATGTAAATATATATATATAATCAGTTCACAGTTTTATGATGAGCTATGATATAGTCCAGTGATGATAAACTTAATCTTTGTAAATAAGTAACATTAGTGAAATTAAAGAGAGATGCTTTAGCTCCATCACTAATCCTGGCAGTCTGAGACTTGTCAAAGTTCTCACTGTACATATTGTGCTTATAACACAGTTTAGTTTATGATATGGATTACAATATAAGTTAAAACTTAATAAGAATTCTTTAAACTTTGATTTCTTATTTCTCAGCTTTCACAGCTAACTAGGGATATCGCTGGCTATTAATAGTCTGACTAATTAAGCTGTCAACATAATGTTAAAAATGATTAAAAACAACCAGAAACAACTGTTGAGTCTTACATGTGAAAGATAATACCCCGAGATCTGTTTTTATTATTATGCGATGGTTTGTATATGCCCAAGCTGCCGACAAGTTAGGTATGTTTTCTTCTGTCCTGATAAGAGAGTTATGGAGAGTTGCCTGCTCCAATATGGCGGCGACATTGACGTGCGGTCGAGCGGCCAATGAGGCGTCTAGGAATTCATCTGTCTATGGCTTTGAAAAGCGAGGTGTGCTGTGATTGGCCAGCTATCCAGCGCGGTGTGATTGGCCGAATGCCTCAAGCGTGTGACGGAAATGTTTGGACTTGGAGGTTATAATTAGTACTATTCTGTAATTTAGTTTGTGCCCCGTGATTTTAATGTCCTGGACAGTGCATGCTAACTCATAACATCTGCTTTAAAGTTCTGCAAAAATCTTTGTGTAAGGGCTTTCTTTATGCTTTCACAGGATTCAATAGCTCTTGAAGTTTAATTGGCTAGTAAGGCATCGTTGTTAAATGTAATGCATTCTTATCATTCAGCAAGGGTAATGTATCAAGATTTATTGGTCTATCTTTGTCCTAGTTCCATACATTACTAATATTTCTTTAACTTGTATTTCATGCGATCTGGTTTCTTTGAAGGTTCACTCGTCAGGTTCCTATGGTTAAATGGAGTCTATCAAGCTCTTGTGGGAGTTAAGCCAGAGAATAGTTCTGTTTTACAGTTCCGATATTTATGCTTGTGTTTTTACACTTTCTGCATAAAACTTAATTACTTTATTTGATCATTTTACTAACCTTGGCATTTCATTACAATGCAATCATTTAGATTCCATGGCTGCAAATGCAGAGAACCATGACCCTCACCTCATCTTTACACAGCTCACTCTTTGGAATGGTGCTATTATGAATGCAGGCTCTATCAAGCTGATATATGCATGGTCATCTTCCATTTGTGTTCTAGGTAAGATTCGGCTCAATGCCCAGCAGTCATCTTTAAAGTCCACATGAACCGGAAGTTGTTGCTGACTTTATTCAGTGTAGTGACGTATTTCCAGCTGAAACGGAATATTGAAAGAAGGGCATGGTTTTGTTTGCACTCCTGGTCTCTGTCTCTCACTCATAGCAATCTAATGGCTGGAGGAGTGTTTAAGGATATTCTGCCCAAGCCGTCAAACTGATGTTATCAGAAAAGGAATGCCAATTTTCGGAAAAGATCGCAAATTTTCGTAATTGCCACAAATGTTCCGTAGAATTTGGGCTTAGAAGCGTCCCGTGACGTCATTGCAATGCGCATTCAGTCAAAGAAAGGCCTTGCGTTCTCATCATGACTGATTTACAAGAGCTACATTGGATAAATATTGGTTTCTGTGGCTCAGTAGTAGAGCATTGCGTTAGCAGTGCAAAAGCTTGTGGGTTTGATTCCCAGGGAACACATGTTAGGTAAAAAAATGTTAGCCTGAATGCACTGTAAGTCACTTTGGATAAAAGCATCTGCTAAATGCATAAATGTAAATGTATAAACAAACCGAAAGTGGAACGAATCCATGCTACTATTTTGGGCTGCGCAGACCGTTTATCTGCTCGAGCCGCAGCCGCGGGCTGATCTTGATCACACAACACCGTTATACACAGTGCTCTATTGGGGCCGTTCCATCTTCTGTGGCCCGCCGATGTTATGTGCTGTATTGGGGCCGTTCCATCTTCAAACAAACCTGCAGCTCCAAACTATCTCTGTCAGCAGTGAGCTGTAATGTTGTGTGCAGCTTTGAATGACTCGCTACTGAAGGTAAGGACAATTTCCAACCGAAAGAATTTAAAAGAATCATAACTTAGCAGGACATTACCAGTTTTCTTTATAACTGCAGCATTTTGTGTAGATTAATTGCTTGTGACGGTCACCCAGCCAAGAGCAACTGTACTGGTTTTATATTGGATGGAGAAAACATGATCATGTACTGGGTTCTTAATTTCTGTACCAGGATTAAATCATTATATGTTTGTAAACGTTATTTATAAAGTGATTCATATGGATTATAGTGAAGGTGTATTTTAAACGTCTTACAGGTTGCTGAATTACACATAACTCACACTTATACAGCCTGATAAATGATGTAGATAAAGTAAATTGCCCATCAGACAACAATTGCATATTTATTTACTGGTTCAAAACAGACTTTATCACATATTAATAATTGGTTAATATAATAACTTATTTTAATTATTATTTTATAAGTTAGACTATATTATTTATTCGCATTTATCAACTTACAAAAACTCCTAGTGCTTGCTGCAGCGATGCTGAGGGCTGTTAAATCACTCACGGTGCATTTGGTCATATTCTCCTGTAGGATGTCTTCAACTGTCACTGAGGTTGTGCTTTATATGATAAGAGCTTAAATTTGATTTCAGGGTTTGTGTAATGTCTTATTGAAATACACAAAAAAAGTCTGAAAAGTTTTATTTTTATTGATATTAACAACGCCAAAAAAAATACAAAACTCTAAAAGGCTTAAAAGTTTTTTTAACCACAAAAAGAAAGTGTGGGGGGGGGGTATAAAACCTGAGTTTTTAACATATCAATAACAATACTTCACTCAAACTTTGTTTCAGATTTTGTTGAACCGAGGCCAGTGGATGAAGTCACAGAGAACGAATGCCCCCCTTCAAATTTTGTTTGACTCCTCCTCCACATCATCATAATCTGTTATTAAATACAAAATATTAAATCAGGTCCAAATGTTGTTATTGGATTGAATATTTCAAAAGTCTTAACTGGAAAATATTAACTAAGTTAAAATAAAGATATCAATATAATGAGAACAAAAGTGTTATAATAACTTACCCAGCGCTGTTTCTTCACATCTTCACTGACACTCATCACATCATCATACTCCCTCCTGAACTCTCTCTGATCAAGAATGACATTAAAACATGTCATATCAGTTTATAAAACACTTCATCTCATTTGAAGGATCCTTTTTTCCCTTAAGTGACTTGATCAGAAACACATGTCTGAGGCCTAGTCCACACATACACTGGTGTTTTTTATAAACAGGAGTTTTTCCTCCTACATATATATAGCTATATATATATATATATATATATCACTATATATATTATATATATATATATAGTCCACATGAAAATACAAAAACACGCTATGAAGTGCTATCAAGGGCATGCCAAAGTTGCCAAACCAACACGGTGAGCGATATAACCCTGACAATACAGTATGGAGACAGATTATCTCAAAATATAATTCACATGCAAAAAACACGATTCACACATGCTTAAACAATTTCACATGTATGAACCCTAATTTCACGTACACACAAAAAAAATTCACGTGCGTGAAAAAAATATATATTCACAAAAAGCAATTCACATGCGCAAAATAAAATTATATATTCATAAAATACATTTCACAAAAGCAAAACGCAATTAGTAGATATACAACTGTGCACAAAAACCGCTTTGAATGTTTAAAATGTACGAGTGCTGAATGTACAAATCGGCATTTACTACGAATCCACTCGGTTTGTGTGTGTGTGTGTGGTTTTGAGACTTTCCTGGCAGAGCTCTCCTTCTTCCCACAAGGGGGTCTGTCGTACTCTTTAGCCAATCAGATTTGCGAGCTTAACCATTCACACCAATCATATCATAAGCCACCCGAGCAGTGCATTCAGAAGCTCGCAGGCAACTTCGGGAGACTCAAGAGATATGGCGTAACTGGCGTTTACATTTTAAAATACTATACAAAATAATGTAATCGAATACTTACTCCTGCTCACTCACTCGCCACAAAGAACTCCCCGCCTTCAAAACTCGCCGTCTCTGCAAGCTTAACGATGGCAGTTTGCACGCACAGCTACTAGAAGATTTACATTCTGTCAGACAGGTTGACTGCTGACCCGTCATCGAGCTTAGTTTGAGTCTGCCTGCCGTCAGAAAACGGAAGTGCTAAAAAATCGCTAAAAAAGGTGCTTCACTTTGTCTCAATTGAGTTCCAAAAATTGGTCACAGAAAAAAAAAAAAAAAAAAAAAACGCTCTTTTCACATTTCTTTTTACTGTCTATGGGGATTACTGATGTAAAGGCTTAATTTCCGTTCTAAAATTAATGACCCATATTGTGCAAAAGGTACAGGGCGCCGGTGATCGTGCTCCTTGAATGCACTCTCGTGTGCCACGGATTTATGATATGATTGGTTGAATGGTAATCTCGCATCTGATTGGCTAAAGAGTACGACAGACCCACGTGGGAAGAGAGCTCTGCCAGGAAAGTGCTCAAAAAAACACACACACACAAATCCGAGTGGATTCGTCGTAAACAACGATTTGTACATTCAGACACTCGTACATTTTAAACATTCAAAGGTTTTTGTGCACAGTTGTATATCTACGAATGTGTTTTGCATTTGTGAAATGTATTCTTTTTATGAATATTATAATTTTATTTTGCGCATGTGAATTGCTTTTTGTGAATATATTTTTTTTTTTCACGCACGTTGATTTTTTTTTTTGTGTGTACGTGAATTAGGTTTCATGCATGTGAAATGGTCTACGCATGTGTGAATCGTGTTTTTTGCGTGAATTATATTTGAGACTAATCTGTCTCCATAATAAAGCCTTGTTGGCCAATTAGAGGCCTGACAAAAGTGTGCACTGCTACATCACAAGCTAAAATCTCTGTTGCTACACAAGACTGCAATCACAGTTTCTGAAAATCTTCACACTGGCAGGAGTTTTTAAAAAGATTCACTTTCAGTGACCTGATACTGTGTTTGCGTGTGTACGAACGGCCAAACCACACAGAAACAGCTGCAGTTTTTGATATTTCCTCTTGTTATCGTGTTTCATGTGGACAGGGCCTGATACTTTTTACATGTTTCCTGTGTGTTTTTCTACACCCCCCTTGTCTGTGTGTGTGCCTTGTGTTGTTCTCCATTGTTAACCTCATTAGTTGCCATAGCCACTCATATGACCACACCCATCTGCTTGTTAGTTCCCATAGTAACCCATTGTTTGTTTTTTTTGTTCTGTGTTGTATCCACCTTATTTTTTCAGTCATTTGTAAATTTTATGTGTCTGGCTTCCTCATCCGCTTCCAGCTATATTTAGCTGTATAAAACAGCTTGTTTTGCTGCTTGATAATTGCAAAACTGGTGTGTCTTACCTTATTATTTTTAATGTATTATCTTAATTATGAAACACACTGGTTTGTAGTGCATAAAATTTTAACCGTGTTTACTGCACATTGTTATTTTCTCTTGTTTTTTTCCCTACAGCAGCGCTAATGAACCAGAAGTCCTCGCACATTCACAGAAAACGACTTACTTCTGTGTTTAAAATAGGTGGATAAAATGGCCCGTGTGTTTCCCTTTTGTGCTTTGTCAGCTGTTGAATGTATTGGTGCTTGTTTTGCCTGTTTCTCTTCCGTGTGTTCTTCTATTAAACTGCTGCAGTTATATCCTCCTATCTCTCAGCCAGCTTTCTCCAGCACATCACAATACTCATGTAAATATTTGAAGGGTGATTAAAAAAATGTAGTTCTGTGCATCTCACCTGTTACCCCTTGAGATCTCGGTCTATTAATGATGACATCATCATAATTCTCTGGTGTGTTCACTACAGGTGCAAAAATGAGTCAATTTAAGTGTAAACCAAAAACCCATTAAGGCAGTAATTTAAAAGATCATCTGTCATCGGTAATGAATCTTGATTGTAGTAGTAATATTATTTTTTTTTTTTTAAACTGATATGTAAAAGACCTTTTTTGATATCAGAGTTGTGTCCGCGTTCGATGGGTCATGATCCATCATCATAGCTCTCAGGTGTGTCTTCTAAAAATTCACACATTCATCACAGACACACACATTCATACATTCAAAACAAATTGAAAAGGTCTAGGCTTGCAAATAGGACTGTAATATTTTTGATTTAAAAAAGTAGATTATATGCTGTTGTAGAAAAAGAGTGACACCTGTCTCACGATCTGGTTTCAGTCCCATCAGTGCTGAGATCATCATAGTACTCCCGCTGTGTGATTTCCTTCACCCATCTCTTCTGCATCAACACACAAAATGTTTGGATACAAATTCAAAAATATGGTTGTTGCTGCAGACCATAAAATTTATTTACGTCATCTGGATAATGAATCATGTACAAAAAGGCAAGTTTTAAAAGGTCACTTACCTTTTAGGCCACTGCCATTGGTGACATCATCATAATATGCAGTCTTGAACTCTTTTTGGGCTAAAAAAGGAGAGCAGACTGTTAATATACAAATAAGTATATACAAAGCAGTATTTGAATAGTATTGAGTTATTAATCAAATATATTATGGAATTAGACTAGTTACAATATTCATTATAAAGCTGTCTGTTGTTTTTTTTTTTTTTTTTTTTGAGTAGAAGTGTGGAAATAATTATGTGCTTCAGCTCTCTAACCCTGAGAGAAGCTCATCAGCATCTTCATAGGACCCAGAATGCAGTTCTTCAGGGAGATAAGACGTCCCCTGTTAAAGAAAAGCATAACAGTCAGAAACATGTTCATCATTTTAACAAAACAGACTGAATCCTCATTACTTTCGAGGTATATAAACATTGTGTTAGTAACAACACACAAATTACTTCATTACTTAACACAATTACCTTATTTATTTTAAAGCATTCAAGAAATAAATCCCATGGTGTTTTTAGGCCTGTTAGCAAACATATGAACCCATTTCTTACTGCCTTCCAGAAATATACACAGGAGAGAGACAAACAAACACTCACACCTGCATCTACTGTACATGTACAAACTAATAAGTCCCTGCTTATGACCCTCTCCAAAATACACACAGGAAAAAGACAGCGCTGACTGGCACACTCAAACACACCACACACACACCCACACCACACACACACTCTCTCTCACACACACACACACACACACACACACACACGCACGCATGCACCTGCAGCTCTGTGGTTTTCTGTCAGGAATTCTGTGGGTTTGAAGCAGGAGGTTTAACAGGACTAATAATAGATGAACATCTACTGTCTGACAGACTCTTATTAATGGTATTAAATAAGATTGATGGCTCATCTCTCACCCCCTCTGAGTGAAGTGATTGTGTCTGTGCTGAATCTCCTCATAACGTGCCTCAGACATCGTCCTGTGTCTCCTCTTGAGAGAGCTCTGTGAGTGTAGGACAGACAAACCTGCTGTCAGTTTCACAACACATGACTGATCACACACTGAATAAATAAGACACAATATGACAGTCTCTGGATCTCTCCTACCTCTCCTCATCACTCTGTTCTGCTGAATCAGTATAAGCAGTGGCACTAAGAGCAGTAAGAGCACAACTCCCAGAACAATCACAAGCACTGGGGGAGACGCTGGTGGAGGAGTTTGTGGAGCAGCGACTGATGTTGAGCGCACTGGAGGAGAAACTGATGATGTTGTGGCAGGAGAAGTGGGACACTGACTCATCTGACAAGTCTGTCAAAACACAATAATAATCATGCAAATGACTGATTAAACACTCAACTATTATTAGTACTAAAATTTAAAAAAAAATCTTATGACCTTCACAGGTGAGTCTAACAAGCCTCTTGCGTGAGCAGTCAGTTGTGTTTATTCAGGGAGAGAGGACAGTCCCACAGGTGAATCCTCCTTCCCTCTGCACTCGACTTTGTTCATCCACACAACACCTTCACCAGCACCAAAGTTGAAGCTTCCCATCAGCCCTCAGTGCTGCTGCTCCACAACCCACTGGGCCTGCAAGACCACCTGGAGCACTCGCTGGATGTCCCAGTGATCATCACAGACTGAGCCCCGGGCAAGTTGATCATACACGACTGAGAGCCCCACACAGGGGAGGCTATGATCACCGCCAGCCTCCCGAGCCGGACGCCCTCCCCTCGCGACCGCTTGCTTAGAGGAAAGTGAGCGGGTAAAACAGCAGCAATCAACACACTACAGCTTCAGCAGCAACATTCACAACCGAAACACACCCTGCAACCAATGAGGGCTTGACATGGTATGATTTGAGAGGCCGGGGGTCTGGTTCTTGTGTGAATGTACATATTTGCAATAATAATTTGAAAAATAGAAGGATTATTGAATGAAAATGATAATATAAGAGAATAATATATATAGGGTCAAAAACGGACCTTGCACGCTGTTTCTGTGTGAGGATGATGGGTAAGCACATTTGCAACCTCCGGGAGGAGAACTCCCTGAGTTCTCCCTCCTCGGAATTGTTGAGTCATTGGTCCTTCTTTAATACGGCACATTGACCTGACACAAATAAATACAGTAACCTCATTCATGAATGCAGTTCTTCCAGAGATGAGAGGACCTGAGAATTGTAAGCCGCACCCAGAAGGTAGTGGATCATTACAAACAGACTGAATCCTCATTTCCTTTGGATCACAAATAATTGTGCTAGTGACAACACAACAAAAATACCAATTCAATAACATAAAATAATAATATTTAAATAAATTTGACCACTTTAAACCATTTATTCAGATAAAAATAATCTTACCTGAGCAGGTGATTTTGGCCACTTCATTATTACAGTCATCCTGTCCCCAGGGTGAAGATGGACACTGCCATAAAGTGGAATCATGTCGTCGACATTTAAAAAAATCAAGCCAATTATGAGACTTCAGTCCCTCTGAATAACTGGGTTCACTGCCAGATCTTCCACAGTTCAGCTCTTGACAGATCAGACTCGCTGTGTCTCTGTCCATCTGGTTCCAGCACACATTACCCCAGGATCCATTGTAGAAAACCTCTACATTCCCTTCACAGCCCTTAGTTAACCTGATCTCTTTAAACTCTAGATGAAAATGAAAAGAAAATATTATTTTAAAATGTCATAATTTGAAAAACCTGGGCATTATAGATATTTGAATGTGTTAAAAGGTTATTTCTAAAACTTTTATATTCATTTCAAATATAATAAAAAAAAAAAAAAAAACAA
>NC_056575.1:5053234-5075645 GCF_018340385.1 Cyprinus carpio
AACCTCATCCAGCCATATGTCTCCAGATCCAGGACCAAACCAGGCTGGGACCTGCTGTTTAGCTGAGGGCGGCACTCCACACGGCCTGTCGGCAGCACCACATGAGCATCGTGTAAGAGTCCCAGGAGTCACACCTACACTGTCCCAGCAGGAGCGCGCTGTGGAAAAACCTCCACGCCGCCCGGCACAGTCTGCCCCCATAACGCCACCCGCCTGAAGGGACCCCGACCTGGATCGCAGAACAGGAAAAGAGACAAGGGCTTGTATCAGTGTAACCTGGATAGGAATTAAAACTATATTTAGAACAGACATCCCAGATAGTTTAATGCGGAAGAACGAATTGTGTTATGGGGGGACACTGTTGTTGTATTATACCATTCTATTGCATAACATGCTCGTTAAAAGCGGCAGGTGCCCCATTTCGCTTTTAGTATATTTAGCGATTAAAATAGTTCTGATATTCGATTTATTAACTGCAAGAATAAAACAGTATAACATTTTTTACCCGAACGATATCAGTACCACACTAGTGTTGTTTTGAGACACAGGTATGTCATTTGAGTGTTGGACCCAATACGTACGTAGCAGATTACATTCCTCCACACCTGGAAAGTCTCTTGGTTCCACATCTGAGTGTCCTCCTTGTACAAAATGGACTGCAGCTGGTCTCCCAGCATTCCCTGTCACAAGCAGCCCACAGTCCACTCACCACACACAACCTCTTTATCCTGCTGGTCAAAGACCGCGCGGCACACACGTGTACCATGTGTTCCAATACAGCACTCGAACCTTCCAGAGCACAGGTGAGGGTCCATCAGCAAGTCTTGTAAATCGTCCATAGTTTATGGCTCTGAAGGCATCATTTTGCATAATACATAAAACCACTTTAATTAGGAGTCATGCTGAGTGAATGCTGTCTTACTGTGGAATTTTACAAACAAACAACGACTGTGAGTGAGTTAAGCTCTATCCTTCGATTGAACATATTGTAACTAAATCCTGGGTCATTTCAGCATTACAATTTCAGGAAATTACTCGTAACAGTTCATTTGTTATAACTAGTTAGAAACAAATGTATAAAATTATTGTAATATTTACGGTGCCTGTGAGAGGACATGGGTCGGGTTCATGGTAGTTTTGGTCGTGGCCACGCAGTTTAATGCGTAAACAAAACCTGCGGTGACCATAGCAACAAGGGATTATCAGAGATGGTATTTATTATATATTATTTTGAATTAAGCAAAATATTATACATTTAGAAAAAATATTTTATATTAAATGTATTATATTAACCCATGCCTTGGCTCCCGGCTCTATGCCAACACCGGTGCTTGCCTGACGGGGCTATAACTAGGTTCAATTTGGTAATGATGAAAACACAACAGGCTCATTTATCAGTTGTATCTGACACACTTATGCCAATAAAGTTTTTGACGTGATGTGATGATAAATGAGGCGTGTTGTGTTTCATTTACAAATGAATCTATTTATTCCATTCATTTATAACAATTATTCATTCTATTTATTATTTATTCATGAATAAAATCATTTGAAATGCTGACTATCACACGCAATAAAGTCCAGTAGCCAAGGCATATGGTTTATTATAATAATTTAATATATGAAACTATGTTCTATAATACATAATATAATAATTTCGTAATTCAAAATATAAAATATGAATGAATACTATGATAATCCCGGGTTGCTATGAGTCACGCAGGTTTTGTTTACGCATTAAACTCGTTGGCCACGGGCATTAAAAAAACATGCTTGTTCCCTCAACATAGCATCTCGAGGCCACGACAAAACTAAGTGAACCGACCATGTCCCTCTCACGGGCACCGTATATATTGCATATGTTAAGAGAAGAAAGGTTGATAAGTGATAAACAATGAAGCTGCGCTTTAATCACACTTACACTGAACATCTGACTCCAGATCATAACTTTTTGATCGACACAAGTCCGCTATTATGTTTACCCCATCCTTTTGATCACACAGTCCCTTCAGTGTAGACTCTGATCCTTTACACCGCACTCCATCCATCCAGATTTTTCCTGATCCAGGTCCAAAGTAAGACCATACTGTTGCTTGTAAAGCCTCTCCACAGCTCAGCTCTCTACACACCACTGCAGCATCAGTCTCATCCCAGTCATAACCACACACTGTTCCCCACTGACCCTCATGAAGAACCTCCACTCGACCAGCACAGCGACTGTCACCATTCACCAGCCTCCTCACACACTCACACTGTCTGTCCATGAGGGATACATCATACAATATGCATAAAACAATAAAATATTAACCAATAGTAGAAGTTATAAGAATAACATGTAAATCATACAATATAAAATGTTTAAAAAAATATTGAATTTCATCTGTTCCTGAGTGTACTTACTAGCAGTGATAAGTGTAACCACTGAAGACAAAAAAATAAGTGTCAGACAGCTTTCCATCCCTTTGTTTGCCCCTCAGAAAACTAATTAATTCAGCACCAAAGTTTCTCCTCTGCTCCCTCACACACACTGAAAGAAATGGCTCCTGTCAGCCCCCCTAAAGAGAGAGAGAGACTCACAGCTGCCAATGACACTCACTGTTACCTATTAGACACAAACAGAGGAAATCCTCAAACACAATCAGTGACAAATCAGAGAGCAGCATTTTTATTTTCTCCATATATATCAGTAAAGTTGTGAGCGCTGATGAGCGGGACTCCTCCTCCAGCGTGAAGAGACACTTCACTGAGGACAGACTCGTGTCAGTCATAAGTCAGTGTGGAGATAAAGTCACACTAAACTTAAAGCAGATTGATACAGAAACACTGCAGCTTATATTCAGCATCAAAACCTGAACCTGAACACAGCAGACACAAGCACTGATGACTGACTGCTCACTTCAGACACTTACTAAAACTTTACTTCACACAGAAAATATATATATTTGCTATAAATATAGCAAATATCCAAACAGAGGCCTATTCAGACAATCTGTAAATAAACATTGGTTTCTATTCCAAATATATTAATTTGGCATTATATCAAAGACATTTGTAGCTGTAGATGGGTGTTCCATACTGCAATTCATAATTCGTCCAGCAGGGGGAAGCAAAACACTTCTTATTGAAAAGAGGAGCAGACAAGAGTTCTATGGAGGACCAAATCTTCAGAAATTAAAAATAAATAAACAAATAAATAAAACAACAGGAAAAACAAACAGAAATAGATGACTTAATAAAAACAAATATAGTTCATGTGTAATAAAATTTACCCTGGAATGTATATTTATGACTTTTTTTCCTTTATGTATTATATTATGTATTTATTTGTTGATAATTATTATTTGATTATCTTACTGACCCCAAACTTTTTAGCAATATTGTACTTGGTAATAAACAGTAATATTAATCTTTAAGTAATATAAAAATGCATTATTAAGTAATAATTACATCAACTGAAATTACTCTTTTTTAATGTTTTTTTTTAGATTTAAAAGCTATATTTGTGTGTGTGTGTGTGTGTGTGTATGTGGTGTATATACACACACACACACACACACAGTTGTGGTCAAAATTTTACATACACTTTGCAGTAACTGCAAAATGTTAATTATTTTACCAAAATAAGAGGGATCATACAAAATGCATGTTGTTTTTATTTAGTAGTGAACTGAATAAGAGATTTCACATAAAAGATGTTTACATATAGTTCACAAGAGAAAATAATAGTTGAATTAATAAAAAAATGATCCCATTCAAAAGTTTACCTGAAAGATACACAGCTGTTCTTCAGAAAAACCCTTCAGGTCTCACAAATTCTTTGGTTTTCCAGCATCTTTTGTGTATTTGAGCCCTTAACAACAATGACTGTATGTTTTCGAGATCCATCTTTTCACACTGAGGACAACTGAGGGCTTTTTTAGGAAAAGTAATAAAAAATGGAAAGTAATTGGTCAAAAGTTCTGCTAACTTTTATGAATTTTACAAATCAAAACAGCGAACTTCAAATTTGATAGTATTGTTTATTATTTTTATTATGTAAGTTTATTATTAGTGAGTTTCTGATAATGTATAGTGTTGGATGGGACAATTTGTGATTTTTCATTTATAAGGGAAGAAACTAAAATGACACTGAACCTAAATCAAAACTTGTGTACCTTTTAATACTAACTACAACTACAGTGCAAAATGAAAACTTGACATACTCTCTCCTTCTCCTCTGCTTTGCTGCAGAATCCGGTCTGTGCTACAATACGTTCTGTTGTTGCTCTTCAGATCTTTATCAGCCATTTCTTCTTCGTGTTTCTAACAAGCCTCGATACCACAAAGAACCGTTTCATAATCCTCTATGTGGCAAGGAGCAGGCGACCACATTCTACACTCTACACAAATATCTATATTTTTTTAACATGATATGAAAGTGTGAACTGTACCTGTGTATCACTACCTCACACTGCATTGTGGACTGTTTTTGTTTTTTAATGATTGGACGGTGTGAGAGCAGCATTGAGCAGATGCAGTTCGATTATTCGTTTTCTTAATTACTTGTGTCGTTAACGTGCACGTCCACTAATAAGTGATGTGCTCAATTCAGTCAGCAAAGTGTTGTTCAAATGACTATGCTGCTTTGCAAATGACCCAGAATGTCTTTTTGTAATTATAAAAACACTTGTTTTATGCAAATACGTTGTTTCTAACATGATTTGTAATATGTACAGATTAAATTTCACATAGCTGAGTCGATCAGAAAAAAAAAAAAACAAACAACGTAAAACAGTTGCATTTGTCTGGTGATGAATTTCTTCCTCCATACAGGTCATGTTGACAAAGTGCATCTCAAAGTCATTTGTGTTGTATTATATAGTGACTGAAATGGGGAGAGCTGATCCTGGAGCAGTGTTGTGTACATTGAGATGCTTTGTACATACATGCCCCGAACTGCACACCACTTTGCTTTAGAGTCGCATCTGAGGTCCCTCAAAGTTGAAACTGATGAATGTATGTCTTCTCTTTCTATACTGTTGTTATTATGAGACGTATAAGAGCACTGTAAACCCCTGGGCTTCACCATCACAGCTAGTTTAACCATCCCATCACAGCTTTCTGATCAAACTTTCTAGTTACTTTGCATTTAGCAATATGCATATTAAATTATATCAACTGTATATTAGATCTTTTTTTAGAAGAAAAAATAAAAAATAAAGTTAATGTTTCAATCCACTTAGTATTTTTGCTTCTTTATGATGAGTTGGTTCTGTGATGAGAAGTAAATAGAAGAAATATTATTTTACACACACACAATATTAATATCGTAACTTCAGATTGCTCTCAACGCTAATTTGCGCCGGAGGTTAATTGTTAAATAAGGTCATTTAATTTTGGAGCCATAAAACAATATTTTTCAATAAAGCCTTTTCTTAAATGAGTGTATTAATCGATATGATAAGTTTATGTTGATTAATATATTTATTATTTAAAAATTATATATAACTATATTTTGCATAGGAGTAAGAAAATGAAATTTTCAATTTCAGGACTATTAATATTAGTCATAATATCTTACATGATTCCCTGTTTTACAGTTACTTTAATGAGTCATTTTTTCACAGTATTAGAAAAAGTCTGAAATGCAATATTAGCGTAAATTCATGGCAGTACACCAGATACCTTACAAATTAAATCTTATGTGATTTTCTTGCACTATGGTATTGGGGAGAATAATGTAAATATTTAACACTCTAAGTGACTGTAAAACTATGATATATTGATATATTGTTTGATACAGTATATGTTGCTTATATAGCGTATTGTTTTCAATCACTTATGCTTGTATTATATTCATTTTTAAGACAAACCTTATTAAATGTCAATGTATTTTGGTACTGTTTGATTTAACAAAACTTCAAAAAAGTACTTTACCACTGTATTTTGGATATGTGGCCCTGTATGGAACAATACTTTTTCTATAAATGTATAGTAGAAACAGAAGAAACAGTCGAGCGACAGAGAAGGACAGCAGTTTGTAAGTGTTTTTGCCTCGTTTTCTCATTAGACTACTGCGTGTCATCGTTGCTAGGGAAACTTTGCTTTAATTACTGTGTGTCTTACCCTGGTAAATACGTGTGAATTGTGGCGTTTGGTTTTGCGTTTGCCTAAAGCAGACTTCATTTCTTCCATTGCTACTCATTCTGGTCTCAGCCTCATGGCACTGACTGAGACCTGGATCAAACCTGAGGACACTGCCACTCCCGCAGCCCTCTCCACTCATTTTCACTTGTTCCCCACACCCCTCGTACGACTGGGAGGGGTGGAGGTACTGGTCTCCTTATATCGAAAGATTGGAAATTTGATCTTCAACCATCACCTACAGGTCACGGTTCATTTGAATCACATGCTGTTACTGTAACCCACCCTGTTAAAATCCACTTTGTGGTCATTTATCCTGTCTGTTGCTTTTGACCTGTCTGCTGCTTTTGACACTGTTAATCACCAAATTCTCCTATGCACCCTCAGAAAGATGGGCATCTCTGGAACAGCACTCCAGTGGCTTAACTCCTACCTGTCTGATAGATCCTTCATGGGGTCTTGGACGGGTGAAGTTTCTAAGTCACAACAACTTACTACTGGGGTTCCTCAAGGCTCAGTACTTGGACCGCTTCTCTTCTCCATCTACATGACGTCATTAGGATCTGTCATTCAGAAGCATGGCTTTTCCTATCACTGCTACGCTGATGACACTCAACTCTACTTCTCATTCCAACCAGATGACCCGACGGTAGTTGCTCGCATTTCAGCCTGTCTGAGTGACATTTCTAGCTGGATGAATGACCATCACCTTCAGCTCAACCTTACTAAGACTGAACTGCTGGTGGTTCCATCTTTCTAATCGTTTCATCACAACTTCTCTATACAGCTGGGTTCGTCAACCATAACTCCTTCCAGGACAGCCAGAAACCTAGGAGTTGTGATGGATCATCAGTTAAGCTTCACAGACCACATTGCTACAACGACCCGGTCCTGTAGATTTGCCTTATTCAACATTAGGAAGATTAGACCCTTCCTGTCAGAGCAATCCACCCAACTTCTTGTCCAAGCTCTTGTTCTCTCCAGACTGGACTATTGCAATGCTTTCCTGGCGGGCCTTCCTGCATGTACTATCAAGCCTCTGCAACTGATCCAGAATGAAGCAGCGAGGGTTGTCTTCAATGAGCCGAAAACAGCCCATGTTACTCCTCTCCTCATCAGGTTACACTGGCTACCAGTAGCCGCTCGCATCAAATTCAAGGTACTGATGCTTGCCTACAAAAACGACCACCGGCACGGCGCCAACTTACCTTAACTCACTAGTTCAATCTTATGCACCCTCCAGAAGTTTGCGCTCTGCAAAGTGAACGACGCCTTGTGTTGCCATCCCAAAGAGGTTCAAAATCACTCTCGCGGACTTTTTCCCTGGACTGCTCCCAGCTGGTGGAATGACCTCCCGATCTCAATTCGAACAGCTGAGTCTTTACTCATTTTCAAAAAACATCTAAAGACTCATCTTTTTCGCCTGCACTTAACCAACTAATACTAGTACTTACTTTTTTTCTTTTTCTTTTCTATCATATTCCCCAAAAAAAAAAACAAAAAACAAAAAAAAAACAAACCCCTGGCTACGGGTTCTGTACTAGACTAAACGAAGACTTGTCATAGCACTTGTATACCGTTGTTGTTTTCTCGTTGATCTGATTGTTTCTACTGTTTTCATTTGTAAGTCACTTTGGATAAAAGCGTCTGCTAAATGATTAAATGTAAATGTAAATGTTTGAACTGAATGTTTCTACTGTTTTCATTTGTAAGTCACTTTGGATTACTATGGTATTATTACCATGTAAAAACCATGAAACATGAATTTCCGTAGGCTACCACCATCTGATGCCATCACTTCAGTATTTGAGACATATTAATTATTATAAACATTTGACATAGACGTTGATGGATGAATGGAATTAAGTGCATCAGTGCAAAACCCAACAATTCAGCGACTTCCAACCATCTTAGTCACGTACATTTCAGATCTGACAGACAGAAAGACCTGACAAACCAGAGCAGAGTTTGAAAGCAACTCGTGTGTGTTTGTGTGTGACGTCAGCACCCTGCGGAAACACCGCTGAGAGAGAGAGCAGGACGGACCATCCACTGCCCTCAGGTGAGGGTGTTTGGGGTTTTCGGTTGGGTTGGGTGGGTCTTACTTTAATATTCATGTGTTTCTGTTTCGCGTTAAAGCGACTCTGATAATATTAGTACGTTTTCATCGGATCACAAAAAACTGTTCAACAAGGTAGGTTAATTACGTTTCAGCTTTCTAACGAAGATAAGCAAATGTTGAATATAATTGTTCGTTTGTGCACAAAATGTTATCGTTTGCTGTTTTAAATGTTTACTCAACGATTACAGCCACTGATTTGCCAGAAGCAGCCTATCGTTAGAATACGCTACAAGTAAAATGGGCCAGTAGCTGTTAAATATTTTCTCATATTCCTCTGTTTTGCTATTAAAAGTATGTAATTTGAAGTTGTGTAGCATATGGTGGCACAAACCTTGCTCACTGTATTGTAAGACTGTAAGGTGAGAAATGAAGAACGATATAAAGACTCTTATGTAGTAACAACTATTTAAACTTTTTTTTTCTCCTTAAAAAAGTAAAGAAGGTGTCACATGGAAGTGCCAGCCTACAGTTCATGTGGAGAAGCTGTTTGTTTGTAATTAATATATCTGTTACAAATCAGCAGAGTTTGATACTTCTGCGTGTTTTTTTTTTTTTCCTATAGCTTACAGAAGCTCTTCTAATGGATATTTTTGTCAAGTTATATATGAGGCCACTATTGCACACATACATGAAGACATACGTAAACGTTCTCAGAATTAACTTTTGCTTTTTTATCTGATGCAGGGGGATGGTGGATGTGTACTTTATCAGTGTAATAGTTAAACAAATCATATGCAAAATAAATAACTTGTATAGCCTACTATTTGATACAAATGTTGTATTATTTAACCAGTTTTAAAGTTTTACTACATTTTGTTCCTGAAATCCACCCTTTTGGAATCAAGATAATCAAAGGTAATCAAACCAAGCACAACCTAATAAAACATGTTTCATGGATAAAGGGTTTTTTGTAAAAAAGATCATGTTGGTGGATATTCCACTAATATTAAAAACATGTGGCTCATTCTTGAATGGCTTATTCTGCAGTGGTATAAACCAATATGATCCCATTGATTTGGAAGCATGTTTCTTCTCCCAACATTTAGACTGATTTCATTGAGTTTGTTCATGGTGCATAAATTTCTGTTTGCCATTTCTTGTTCATATAGGAATTTACTTTAATAATGTATTTAATAATTTACTTACAACAGAAATCATATAACATGTGCTTGCTTATGTTGATCAGTAGGGCCTATCCCTGAACACATATACAAGTTGTTACATCCTCGTGTAGCTTTCACCTGTTTTTTTTTCTTTCTTTTTTTTTTAAACATGACCATGTATTTTATATTTATACAGGTGTGTAGTAAATGTCATTTATGTAATGCCTTCACCACATCGGTTAATAAAACTTTTAACACCGAATCAGTTGAAGTCTTTATTCAGCAAAAGCAATCTACTTTTATCTTTGAAAAGAAAATATACAAATTACTGTATGTTTTGATATAGCCACTTTCTTTTAAACTACAAAACATTTTAATTGTTATAAGTTTGTAGAAAATAAGCAAAAAATTGTTAAAGTACTGCAAGGTTGTGGATTTCAAAACTTGACCAATACACATTTGAGTCAAAATGATTTTCAAGTGCACCACAATGTGTATATGATTAAAAAAACAATAATAAAGTGTATAAAGACATTTGTACATTTTTGTTTAACTATATAGTGCATATATAGTGCATTTTATCTACTAAATGTATATTTTTTTTAGACAAATAAATAAATAAATACCGAGATTAAGAATGTTTATATTCCAGTTCATGTGTGCATTAAAAAAAAAAATTATCTTTTGCTTTGTTATTAAAAACATTTTTTTGAATGATTGAGCAAACGATTAAGAATGACACAGAATAATCATCATACATTTTATTATGGCACAACAGATACATTTTGGAACAGTTATTAAACGACACATTTTAAGGACTCTTAATATTATAAAAATGCTTAATTGTTGTAGGCTCATTTGGAGCATAGCCTACCTCAGGTAAATCATTACGACAATCACAATCTTTAAATTATTTTGCATATTAACAATAGTAATAAAAACAACAATACACTAAGCATAATGTCATTCTACGCTAAAAACATACCTTTTTGAAAATCGTTTATGTTTCAGTGACAACGTACTAATATTTTCAGAGACGCTTTAACGCGAAACAGGGAAACTCATGAATATTCATGTAAGCTCCGCCCAGCGTCACCGAAAATCTCAGACACCGAATATTTCAGAACACCGGTCCTGACCTGAGCATACGACTCCTACATCGTCCTTGTGCTGACAGTCATGTTTTCCCCAGCCTGGAGAAGAGCAGCTCCACAGGGACGTCTCATTCCCCCTCACACTCCACCTCATCCAGCCATATAGGTCCAGAACCAGGACCAAACCAGGCTGGTACCTGCTGGTTACTGAGGGCCACTCCACACTGCAGCTGTCTGCACACCCACATGAGCATCTTTAATATCCCAGGAGTCATCACACACTGTCCCCCATGAGCCGCTGTGAAAAACCTCCAGCCTCCCTGCACAGTCTCCCCAGAACCCACCAGCCCGATGGACCCCCGACCTGATATTCAGAGACAGAAAAACACATTATTGATCATGAACAACTGAAGAATCTGCCCATATGTTGTTGTTCTCACCGATGCAGGTGAGTGACAGCTGTTGTGTGGAACTGCAGTTGAGAGTTTGTGGAGAGCTGCAGTTCCCCAGATGAGCTTCACTCCCAGAGCACTGGAACCCCGTCACACACTCATGACTGTGTTCAGGACTGGATGAAGAGGAGCCGGAGAAGTTCAGCACAGAGCCACAGCCCAGCTGTCTGCAGACCACAGAGGATTCAGTGAGACTCCAGGAGTCCAGCAGAACTCTCCTCCAGACCTGATGGATGAAAACTTCCACCTCCCCCTCACACTGTCTCTCTCCAGACAACCGCACCAGACCGTCATGAAGAGCCAGAGAGGAATCTGAGTGAAAGATCTGACAATTTTACTAAAATACTTCACAGAGGAACATTTATATAATAAATATGCTTTATATCAATGTTACATTTTATATAAGTAAATTCAAAACTTAAATAACACAAGCAATAATCTTCGGTCTAAAAAATGATGAAATATATGGAATGAATATTGTATTTTGTATAAGATTAAGTCTTCCAGTAGCATAATGTCAGTAAATGTTACAGTAATATGGACTCACCAGAGCAGATGACTCCAACATCTCGACTATGAGAACATTCAGCTCGACTCCATGAAGAGATGGAACATTCTGGGAGTTTTGTTTCATTCCCGTCACAATCAAACACATCAGCCCAGATTTCACCACTTCCCACTCCAAACCAGTCTGATCCCACAACAGACACAGCAATCCCACAATTCAGCTGTCTACAGAGGACACTGGCAGCTCTCATATCCCAGCATGCATCACACACTGTGCCCCATTTACTGAAGTACTGACGTTCAACTCGACCAGAACAGATGTCAGGACCGTTTACCAGCCTGAGGTCAGTGTAACCTGGATAGGAAATTAAAACTTATTTAAACAAGACATAACAGGATAGTTTAGAGGGAAGAACTGATTGTTTATTTTTATTGCTGTTGTTGTATTACCATCCATAATGCATAACATGCTCATTAGACATGTTGAACAATTGGATTTTAGTATATTTAGCGATTAAAATGTTGGATTTGATTTATTAACTGACAGGATAAAAAGTGACATTTTACCAGAACATATCAGTCCCACATTGTTGTCTTGAGAGCACTTTATGTCATTTGAAGTTGGACACAATCGTATGGTTGATTCATTTCCTCTGCACTGAATCTCTTTTGTCCACATCTGAGTGTCTCCTTTACCAAAAGCAGCTGCTCCCAGCACCTGTACACGAGCCCCACAGTCCAGCTCTCTACACACAACCTCTGCATCCTGCTGGTCAAAGGCAGCGTCACACACTGTGTACCATGTGTTCCCATAAAGCACCTCTAACCTCCCAGAGCACAGGTGAGGTCCATCAGCAAGTCTTGTAAATAGTCCATAGTTTATGGTTTCTACATATTTGCATAATACATAAAACCAATTTAATTAGAGTCATGCTGAGTGAAGCTGTCTTACTGTGAATGTTACAAACAAGCAACGACTGTGAGTGATTAAGTCTATCCTTCGATTGGATATTGTAATTAAAAAACTGGGTCATTTCAGCATTACAATTTCACCATTACTCGTAAGTTCATTGTTTATAACTAGCTCAGAAACAAATTGTATGAAATGATTGTATATTGCATATGTTAAGAGAAGAAAGGTTGATAAGTGATTAAACAATGAGCTGCATGAAATCACTTACCTGAACATCTGACTCCAGCATCATAATTATGACTGTTACAGACGCTATTATGTTCACCCCATCCTTTTGATCTACAGTCCTTCAGTGTAGACTCTGATCCTTTACACTGCACTTCATCCATCCAGACTTTTCCTGATCCTCGTCCAAAGTAAGAATATCCTGGTGCTTGTAAAGCCTCTCCACAGCTCAGCTCTCTACACACCACTGCAGCATCAGTCATATCCCAGCTCCAGTGACACACTGTTCCCCACTGACCCTCATGAAGAACCTCCACTCGACCAGCACAGCGACTGTTACTATTCACCAGCCTCACACTTACACTGTCTGTCCATGAGGGATACATCATACAATAAGCATACAACAATAAAATATTAACCATATAGGAGTTATAAGAATAATATGTAAATCAATACAATATAGAATGTTTAAAAAAATATTGAATTTCATCTGTTCCTGAGTGCACTTACTAGCAGTGATAAGACAATAAAATAAGTGTCAGGCAGCTTTCCATCCCTTTGTTTGCCCTTCAGAAAACGAATTAATTCAGCACCAAAGTTTCTCCTCTGCTCCCTCAAACACACTGAAGAAACTGGCTCCTGTCAGCCCCCTAAAGAGAGAGGGAGACTCACAGCTGCCAATGACACTCACTGTTACCTTATTAGACACAACAGAAGTAATCATTAAACACAATCAGTGACAAATCAGAAAGCAGCATTTTTATTTTCTCCATATATATCAGTAAAGTGTGAGCGCTGATGAGCGGGACTCCTCCTCCAGCGTGAAGAGACACTTCACTGAGGACAGACTCGTGTCAGTCATAAGTCAGTGTGGAGATAAAGTCACACTAAACTTAAAGCAGATTGATACAGAAACACTGCAGCTTATATTCAGCATCAAAACCTGATCCTGAACACAGCAGATACAAGCACTGATGACTGACTGCTCACTTCAGACACTTACTAAAACTTTACTTCACACAGAAAAATATATATATTTGCTATAAATATAGCAAATATCCAAACAGAGGCCTATTCAAAAAATCTGTAAATAAACATTGGTTTCTATTCCAAATATAATAATTGATTATATCAAAGACATTTGTAGCTGTAGATGGGTGTTTCATACTGCAATTCATAATTCATCCGGCAGGGGGAAGCAAAACACTTCTTATTGAAAAGAGGAGCAGACAAAAGTTCTATGGAGGACCAAACCTTAAGAAATTAAAAATAAATAAACAAATATATAGATAATTAAATAAATTAATTAACAGGAAAAACAAAAAGAAATAGATGACTTAATAAAAACAAATATAGCTCTTGTGTAATAAAATTTACCCTGGAATGTATATTTATGACTTTTTTCCTTTATGTATTATATTATGTATTTATTTGTACATTTATTGTTATTCTTTTTACCTTTTACTTATTCTCTCATTTATTTTTATATTTAATTGATCTATGTATTTAATCATTTATTTATTTTTAAATGTATTTATGCGTTTATTTATTTTTTATATTTAGAAGAGCCATGTTACTGTGTACCATGTGTTCCCATGAGGCACCTCTAACCTCCCAGAGCAGCGAGAACCTCCAACAAGCCTGATGCCTGAAATGTTAGTCATAACAAACTGTTTAAAATCATAAAAATTTTCAAAATAAAAAAGGCTTATATATTGTACTAGGAGAGTAGTGTTGTGATGTTGTGCTTTAACAAGTTTCTGCCACAATTTTGCCACAAATTAAAGTTGTTTTAAAATCTACAACTTATCTTAAATTATTTAGAGAGTACTGTTGTTGACTAGGTGTGTAACAATATATTTTGTCACAATATGGAAATAAAAGTTCAGACATTTAATTTAGCATAAAATATAGTAATGGCACATTAAATATTGTAAACCCAATTGGTCACATATTTGAGCTTCCATGTTTATTATTTATTAATTATTCATTAATTATTATTATCCAGTTATGGTGCATTACATATAGTAAACCCAAAAGGTCACACATTTGAGCTTTCATATTTATTTATTTGTCTAACATAATTCTGTATTTTTTGCTAATCAGAATTGTTTAATATTTCTATTCTGGTGTCACCACTGCCCTGTGCATGAGGGAGAAGAACCAAGTTCAAGCCTATTCAAATCCATTCCTGATGTAATACCAAATTTAACATTTTATTGAAAGTAACACTAATAGAACATAAGTTTGAATTTTGTACATTAATTTATTTTGTTAATTAAAATTCTAAGGTATGTTCTTAACATATAGATGAAAGTGTAATATTTAGAGTAAATATTATATATGAAATCATACAAGAAAGTTTCAGGTGATGTACTGTCATTAAACATTAACCTGACCACAATTCAATTTTTATTTCATTCACTGTAGATCCTTTATATTTTTACACAGAGACTTACAACTTCTGCTCTCACATAGTGTTATTATGTGGTTGTTTTTGTATTATTTGATTTTTATTTGTTTCTCAATGCTAAATGGTTAAACTCACCCTGTATTACATCACTCCTTTGACTCCCCTAATGGTTTAAATTCTGATTTAGATCTACTTAGTACATGCATGCTTTTATTATAGTCTATAATGTATTTATTTGTTAATGAAAGGTAGTGATAAAATCAGCCTACCTGAGCAGATAACGTCAACATCTTCACTATGTTTACAGTTATGGTCACCCATTTCTCTTTTTGAGCAATCAAATATTGAGGATTCAGATCCACTACATCCCACATCATCCATCCAGATTTTTCCTGATCCTGGTCCAAAGTGAGCAGCACGCATTGTGTTTGAAGTTTCACCACAGCCCAGCTCTCTACACACCACTGCAGTGTTTGTCAAAGCCCAATAATCATCACACGCAGTTTCCCATTCTCCATTATAATAAACCTCCACCCTACCAGCACAGGAATTATTACCACCCACCAGCCTCACATTTCCTGCAGACAAGATACAGAATGATGTATATAAAATGTATCTGAGAGAAGACAAACAACAGAGAAAAGTCATCAAAAGAGAGAGGAACAGAGAAAATGACCATGAGAGAAAGAAATTCACTTTATATTAATGCAAATACTACACATACAAAAGGGGAACTATAAATTATATTATGACCAATTCATATCACAAACACAAACAGTCAATCACTATAACATAACTAACACATAACGATCCTGAGTGTACGTACCAGCTGTGGCGAGATTGATCACAGAAGACAAAAAAATGAGAGTTAGACAGTTCTCCATCTTTACTGATCATACACTTTGTTTGATCAACTCTGAACTGAAAGGTTCGAGAGAGACAGAGACAAAAAGCTGCACAACCACCAAACAACAAGCCAATCACAAACACTTTTACCTTATTAGACAGAAGAGAGGAAATCATCAAAAAGCTTCACTGACTAATCAGAAGGCGTATTTATGATTTTCACCATATTTATTAAAAGTACGTCAGCATTGATGAACAGGAGTCCTTCTCCATCTGATAGAGACACTTAACTGGGGAGAAACACACATGATAGAGGGGTGACAAAGTCAAACATACAGGAAACTGATTTCAGTGACAGGAAACTTTCCAGTTTATGGTCAGCATCAAAGCCCAGCATTTGCAGATATAGAAATAATAATGATTTTAGGGACTTGCTTCATGCTTCTCGCTTTGATTTCATGTTTAGAAATATTAGTTATAAAATCAAATGTTCTTTTTTTAAATATTTGTTTTAGCTACTGTTATTCAGAAGTATATTTTAGCAATGCTTGTCAAGTTCACGGTTAGTGCATATATTAATACATATAGGCCTGGTTTCACAGCACAGTTCATCATACAAGAGCCAAGATTGCAGCTGCACTTTTATATGTTTAATACTGCAATACCGATCTATTCCTGTGGGTGGCAGTAAAAAAGAGAGTGTGGAATAAATGGATAAGAATGCACACACACACACACACACACACACACACACACACACACAAATGGGCAACACACACACACACACACACAGCCGTTCAAAAGTCTGGAATCATTTTTTTTTTTTTCATTTTATCATTTTTTTATGTTTTTTTTCTTTTGTTTCTTTCATCAAGGCTGCATTTATTTGATCAAAAATACAGAAAAAAAATCATTTTGTGAAATATTATTGCAATTTAAAATAACAGTTTTATTTTTTAACATACTTTAAAATATAATTTATTCCTCTGAAACAAAGCTAAATTTTCAGCATTGTTACTCCAGTCTTCCTTCAGAATTCAATCTAATGTGCTGATTTATAATCAATGTTAGAAACATTTTTGCTGCTTCATATTCTTTAGGATAATATTTTTTGAGTTTCAGGAATCATTGACAAATAAAAAGTTAAAAGGAACAGTGTTTATTCAAAATAGAAATTTTGTGTTACAACATACACTATTCAAAAGTTTGGGGTCAGTAAATTGTTTCTTTATTCTTCTTCTTCTTTTTAAGAAATTAATACTTTTATCCAGCAAGGGTGTGTTAAATTGATAAAAAAGTGATAGTAAAGACATAGTACCGTATATTGTTAGAAAAGATTACTATTTTGCATAAATGTTATTCTTTTTATCCTTTTATTCATCAAATATTAAAAAAAGAAGTATCACAGGTTCCAAAAAAAAAAAAAAAAAATAAACATCAAGCATCAAGCAGCACAATAGTTTCAACACTGTAAATAAATCAGCATATGAAGAAGGATTTCTGAAGGATCATGTGACACATCATGTAGCATATTGATGCTGAAAATTCAGCGCTGCGTCACAGAAATAAATTACATTTTAAACTATATTAAAATAACCAATATTTAATATTTCACAGTATAACATTTTTTCTGTATTTTTAATCAAATAAATATAGCCTTGATGAGCATAAGAGACTCCAGTAAAAATAATTAAAAATCTAATTGTTTTTGAACGCCAGTGTATATAAGAACCTATATTAATGCGGCACTTGACGCGCGCGCGCACACACACACACACAAATCAGAGCAGAGAAACTTGTGTACGGCCCGCTGCCCCGAGACTTTTATTAATAAAATAGCTCTGATACTGGATCGCTACATTATATTACTCAACAACGAGGAGGTAAAATCGCTGTTTTAACTAAACTCGCAGCTTTATTTTTGTAGAAAGAGATACACAGATGCAGGTAATTCACAAACACAACTTTCATCTCTCTCTCTCTCTCTCTCTCAAAATGTCCATATTTCTAACGTAAAAAAACAGCTGATTTATATCGTACCTCGATGTCTTGTTTCAACGTTAAACTGACGCTTCGCGCTGGAAATCGCGCTCTGCTTCTGTGAATAAGATATTAACATCGAGATGCATCTAGATGTTTTTTTTCATTATTAAGTTCAAGATTATCGTAGCAAAATGGCAGCAGCTGGGTTTGTATAAAACATAATTTAACAATTGTACACCATTTTGAATCGAGTTTTAATATTTTATTAGCTAAACAAACGCAAAGCTTCCACCAAGAACAAAAATAGTTCAACCAAGAGTACAGCGCTGACTGTTGTTACCCGGATGAGCCTGTGTTATGAGCTTTTACAGGTTGTTATCCAGGGATAATATACCTCAGAATGTCACGACTGACCAATCAGAATCAAGTATTCCACAGAGCCGTGTAATAATGTAAAAACGTTAAGTAAAACATGAGCTGCTGGGGTTCTAATGTTCTGCTCTTAAGCATTATTAAGTCATAATATATTGAAGTTATTTTAATGTGATTCTTATGGTTTATAGAGAAGAAATATGACTTTTAAACGTGTTACATGTTGTTGATTTATACATACAACTCAACACTTCTACAGCTTGTGAAATGATGCATAGGAGTAATATTCATATTTATCGATTAATAACACACCTGATCACAAACAATTATGTGAGACAAATAGTTTTTTTTTTTTTTTCTATTATTAAAGTTACTTTAATGCATCCAAAGTAAATGCAATTTTTTTCAGCATTATCCACTCACAAAACTGCAGTACTTGCTGTGATGATGCTGAGGGCTGTGAAATCACTGATGGTCATTTATGGCTTATATTTAGGATGCATTTGATTGTCACTGCAGCAATTGTGCATTAAAAGGTAAGATCAGACATTTGACTTCAGGGTTTGTGTAATGTCTTATTCAAATGCACACAAAAAAATTTTTGGTCTGAAAAGTTTTTTATTGCTATTAGCAAGGCCAAAATCAAAACAAATCTTATAAAGGAGGCAAAGTTTTAATACAAAAAAGAACACTTGGTGAAACATAAAACCCCAAGATTTGACATATCAATAACAATATCACTCAAACTTTGTTCAAATTTGTTGAACTGAGGCAGTGGGTGATCATTGGGACATATCTTCTTTGTTTGACTCCTCCTCCACATCATCATAATCTGTTATTAAAAATGTAAAAAAATCATGTCAAATGTTGTAATTGCATGAATATTTTAAAAGTATAAAAAGCTGGGAAAATATCAAAAATATAACAATATTGTCATGGTCTGTCAGAGGGAGACGAGGAAACGAGGAGATGACTTACACAAACTTGACTTTAATTAAACAAACCAAAGGAGAGGAACACAACACAGGGAGTGCAGGAGTAACAACACGGGATGACATTTAACAGCAGACAGCAAATGAGAGGCAGAACACACTTTAACTATACAGAAACAAATGGAACAAATGGGACACAAATGGGAACTAAATGGGGAACACCTGGTCTAAATGAACATATGGACAGGAACAGGAAGGACCAAATAAGGGCAAGGAAGGCACATGGGGAGCAAAACACACACAAAACATGGAACAAAGTCTGATAAATAAAGATGTTAATATAACGAGAACAAAAGAGTTACAGTAACTTACCCAACAGGTTTCTCACATCTTCACTGACACTCATCACATCATCATACTCCTCCTGAACTCCCTCTGATAAAAACATGTCATCTCATTTCAGGCATCCCTTTTACTTTAAGTGACTTGAAGAAATGTCTAATACTCATCTAAATATGCAAAGGGTGATAAAAATGTAGTTGAGCGCATCTCACCTGTTACCCCACGAGAGCTCGGTCTATTAATGATGACATCATCATAATTCTCTGGTGTGTTCACTACAAATGCAAATTGAGTCTAAATTAAATATATAAGCAAAAAATAAATAAATAAATGTAATTGTAATTGTCACACTGTAATAATCTTGATTTTAGAGTAATATTATTTTAAAAAGTTGATAAAATCGTAAAACACCTTTTTTGATATCAGAGTTGTGTCCGCTCGTCATGACATCATCATAACTCTCAGGTGTGTCTTCTACAGATTCACACATTAATCACAGACACACACATTCATTACATTTAAAACAAATTTGAAATATCTATCTTAAATATACTGTAATATTTTGATTTAAAAGTATATTATATGCTGTTGTAGAATAAGAGAGTGACACCTGTCTCACGATTTGGTTTCAGTCCATCAGTGATGACATCATCATAGTATCCCGGTGTGATTTCCTTCACCATCTCTTCTGCATCAACACACAATATGTTTGGATACAAAACGTAAATATGTTATTGTTGCAGATCATGAGACTGAGAATTTATTTAACATTTGGTAGTGAGTCATGTGATCAATTAAAAAGGTCACTGACCTTTTAGGCCACTGCCATTAGTGACATCATCATAATATGCAGTATTAAACTCTTTTGCTAAAAAAGGACAGCAGACTGTTAATATACAAACAAACAGCAGAATTTGAATAGTTTTGAGTCATTAATCAAATACAATATGGACTTACTAGTTACAATTATTCGTTATAAAGTTTTTTTTTTTTTTTTTAGTAGAATGAATGTAATGAATATGTGCTTCAGCTCTCTAACCTGAGAGAAGCTCATCAGCATCTTCATACCCAGAATGCAGTTCTTCAGAGATGAGACTCCCTTTAAAGAAGAGCAGAACAGTCAGAAACGTGTTCATCATTACAAACAGACTGAATCCTCATTTCCTTTGGATCGTAAAGAAGACAAGACAACGCAAAAATTAAATATTCACATTTAAAAAGTATTATAGAGAGAAATCTCTTTTTATTGGGCTTATTAGCAAACACACATGTACTGTATCCTCACATGAACCTATTCCTCAGTGCCTTCCAGAAATACACACACACACACACACATACACACACACACACTGCACTTAAACTTAAATTTATATTATATGATGATTTTGTTATTATAATATTATAATATGGAAGAGACGCTGACTAGAAGCTGACTAACACTCTCTCTCTCTAGAATAGATTTATATATCTCTCTCTCTCTCACACACACACACACACACACACATGAACATGCACCTGCAGCTCTGTGGTTTTCTGTCAGGAATTCTGTGGTTTGAAGCAGGAGGTTTAACAGGTGTAATTGTACCTGCAGCTCTGTGGTTTTCTGTCAGGAATTCTGTGGTTTTATCAAGAAGATTGATGGCTCATGTCTCACCCCTCTGAGTGAAGTGATTGTGTCTGTGCTGAATCTCCTCATAAACGGCCTCAGACATCGTCCTGTGTCTCCTCTTAGAGAGAGCTGTGAGTGTAGACAGACAAACCTGCTGTCAGTTCACAGCACATGACTGATCACACACTGAATAAGACACAATATAACAGTCTCTGGATCTCTCCTACCTCTCCTCATCACTCTGTTCTGCTGAATCAGTATAAGCAGAGGCACTAAGAGCAGTAAGAGCACAACTCCCAGAACAATCACCAGCACTGGGGGAGACGCTGGTGGAGGAGTTTGTGGAGGAGCGACTGATGTTGAGCGCACTGGAGGAGAAACTGGAGGAGAAGCTGATGATGTTGTGGCAGGAGTAGTGGACACTGACAGAGCTGACAAAACAGACACAAACACATTCAAAATTATGAATACAAAAAATGATCTAAAAATTAATATTATTCCTCAGTGTTTGCTGTGACCTGCACAGGTGAGTCCAGCGTGCTCTTTGTGGGAGCAGTCAGTGTGGTTATTCAGGGAGAGAGGACAGTCCCACAGGTGAATCTCATTCCCTCTGCACTCGACTTTGTTCATCCACACAACACCTTCACCAGCACCAAAGAATGAATTCCCATCAGCCCTCAGTGCTGCTCCACAACACAGCTGCCTGCAGACCACTGAGCATCGCCCACCACAACCGAATATCACATCAGCTCATGGCGAAGTGGTGGTTATGATATAGCCGCTCAGTATGGTTTGGTTGTCGTTGTCACTCAGGGTTCCCGATAACTCTTGGCCTAGTACAAATTGCCCGTAACTAACATGTCCCCAATTCCGGATACCACCGCAGTACTGTGTGACAACGAGACTGCAGCCCCTTCCTAAATAGCGGCCCGGGCGTTTACGAGATGGAGATAGCTTGCGGCGTTCAACTCTTGGACTTGACAGAGGGACTCGCTCTCGCGAGTGTATTGGATAGACAGGTAAGCAAGCAATTACAAGTAAGACAACAAACGAATAAATTACCTCCACGGTAGATCATGATTGCGTTTATCCAATTTAGATACATTGCTTATGGTATGAAAACGCATTAAAAACGGACATCTCCCATCTGTACCTGCTTCATAGCGTCAATCAAGCTTCGCCTTTTGTTATTGTTGAAAAGCGCCCTCTTGTGGTCATTAAACAAAAGTCACATACTGGACTAGCACAACATGCATTAGACTTTTTTGGGGAGGGGGGGCATTTATGGAGAACATTTCCTCTGGTGTACTGTTTACCTGAGCACACGACTCCTACATCCTCCTTGTGTATGCAGTCATGTTTTCCCCAGCCTGGA
>NC_056575.1:5076013-5118513 GCF_018340385.1 Cyprinus carpio
CCATATTGCTGGTTCCAGCCACATTACCCCCCCGATCCTTGTCGAAAACCTCACAGTCCCTTCACCAGCCCGCAGTTAACCTGACTCTTTAAACTCTAGATGAAGGGGTGTGCCTTCGAAAACAACTTGCAATCAGGTTAGCTGGCCTTAATTTTAAAAAATCACCAAAATAACTGGTTAATTAAGACTTAATCCTTGTCGGAATAGCATCTAAATAGTTAGTTACTCCTAATACTAGGTTTACAGACTTAATATGTTCAGCCAATTTGCCAACATGCATTAGCTTTGTTTGCTTACCTTGACACGGGGGGGTGGTACGAGCTCCAGACCTCACTCCACCTCCTTGTGTATGCAGTCAGTTTTTCCCCCCAGTCTGGGAGAAGAGCCTCCACAGGGACGTCTCATTCCCCTCACACTCCCACCCATCCAGCCATTATGGGTCAGAGCAACCGGACCAAACCAGGCAGTGGTTGACCGCTGTCTGGATTACTGAGTGGCCCGCCGAGGCACTCTGTCCCAATGTTGTCACCTGCAGGAGGGATGCGGTTGGGGCAAGGCGAAAAGCAAGAACATCAGCTGATGGCAGATCTGCCTGCAGACCGGCTACAAGTTGCCCCACCGTTCACGTACGTCGGCTTGGACGTGTTTGGCCCATGGGAGGTTATCAGCCGTCGGACGAGAGGTGGACAAGCAAACAGCAAAAGGTGGGCAGTAATGTTCACCTGTCTGTGTGTGCGTGCTGTACACATTGAAGTGATAGAGACACTGAGTGCATCTAGTTTCATAAATGCTCTACGGAGATTTTTCTCCATCAGAGGCCCTGCCGCACAGATTAGGTCTGACAGAGGCACTAACTTTACCTGGTGCTTCAAAAGAATTGAATCTGGAAGATGACGCAGACATGCAACGTTACCTACAAGACCAACAATGCACATGGATTTTCAATCCCCCGCACGCCTCCCATATGGGGAGGTGCCTGGGAGCGACTTATCGTGGGTGGCCCGTCGCATCCTAGACTCCATGTTTCCTGCAGCAACGCTTCTCTTCATTGACACACGAGGTCCCTCGTCACACTCATGGCAGAGGTGTGTGCAATTATGAATGCGAGACCCCTGCTGCCTGTGTCAACTGAACCCCGAGAACCCTCTCATACTCACCCCCTCCATGCTTCTGACACAAAGGACAGGAGCCCCATCGTCGCCTCCACCTGACTTTGGCAAGGCAGAGATCATCCGTCACCAAGTGGAAGCTGGTACAACATCTCGCAGAGACATTTTGGCACAAATGGCAAACGTGAATACCTGAGCACCCTGCAAAGTCGTGCCAGGTGGCAGGACAAAAGGCCTAACTTGCAAGAAGGAGACGTCATCTTGATGAAAGACAATGCAGCACCAAGGAACCACTGGCCAATGGCAGTGGTCATCAAAACTTTTCCCAGCAGAGATAATGTTGTCAGGACTGTAGATATCAGTCAGTGATTCGTCACGGCACTCCCTACGTGTTTAAGAGACCTGTAACTGAACTTGTCTTACTTTTCTCCCCTAAACAGGATGTTACTTGTGTTTAAGTAAAGTGTGTGCATTTAAAAAGGTAATAGATGTGGGTATCCTTAAGATACCAGGCAGGGAGTGTTGTTGGTCTTAATGATCATTCATTCATTTTGTGTTCTTTAGTTATTTTGCAGTGCGTTGACGCCATCTACTGAACACTTGTGGTAACGGCAGGTTTGGTGTAACAGTTTCTATTTCCTGGTTTTCTGTTGTATTCTCGTTCGTTTGGAACGAGATTAGTGTTCGGTTAGTTCACGACTTTTCCAGAGCGAGTTTGTTCTCTGTGATGTGTAAATTCTGCTGTCAAGTTTCCTTCAAACTCCGCTCAGTTGTGTTTCCCTCGGGGGCAATGCCGGGTGAGTAACACTGGTGTGTAATATTAGGGGTTTTATATTAGTCATTTTCTTAAGATGTGTAGGAAGAAAATTTAACGTGTTGCCACGAAGTGTAGATTCCTCTGTTTCCCATGTAATGGCGGCTCATGCTTAGTAGAAAACGATGTACAGTTTGCATTTGGTTTTGGAAATGATTGAAGAAGGCAATTTGAGTTAATGGGTACTTTATTTTTTGTTTACATCCAGTTTTACAGCTTGTTTTTGCACTGCTGTGTGTAAAATAAAGGAGAGGAGAAAAAGGACTTCGGGATAAAGCATCATCTCTTTTCTTTGTTCACCTCACCTGTCTGTTTGTTTGTGCTGGATGGATAGATAAGTAAGCGTTTAGTTTGGTGAGTACAGTTTAGTTTCATTCACAATCAAACACATCAGCCCAGATTTCATCACTTCCCTATCCAAACCAGGTCTGATCCCACAACAGACACAGCAATCCCACAATTCAGCTGTTTACAGAGGACCACTGGCAGCTCTCATATCCCAGCATGCATCACACACTGTGCCCCATTTACTGAAGTACTGACGTTCAACTCGACCAGAACAGATGTCAGGACCGTTTACCAGCCTGAGATCAGTGTAACCTGGATAAAGAACAGAGAGTTTAGTTTAACAGTATGAGAAAAGCAAGACATGTGTTTTTAAAAACTAGTTTGTGATTCTCAATAAGTAACTACTGCTCTATTACCGAAACATAACAGTCCAGTGGCATTCTCATGGGTGCAATTTTGTTTGAGAGAAGATGATGTTGGACACAAAGATATATAGGATTCATTTCCTCCACACTGAATCTCTTGTGTCCACATCTGAGCGTCTCCTTTACCAAAAGCAGCTGCTCCCAGCACCCGTACAGGGGCCCCACAGTCCAGCTCTCTACACACAACCTCTGCATCCTGCTGGTCAAAGACAGCGTCACACACTGACATCCACGTCTGATCATGAGGCACTTCTACTCTGCCAGAACAGCGAGATCCTCCAACCAGCCTGACTCCTTAAATAAAAAAGTGTACAAATTCGATGATATTTGCTAATTCTTGTCCTAATATTACTTTATAAAGCTAAACCAGATGCCTTTCATCAATTGTCAGCAGTTTTTGTGTGTGTGTGTGTGTGTGTGCATAAAATTCACATTTCTTGTATTTTTTTGCACATGAGAGTGAATATGTATATGTAATAAATATCAGAAAAAAAAAACGTGTACAAAATGCACCCAGCATGTCATTGAAATGCATTTTGTCTGTGAAATGCTCAATCTTTGAATTAGATACTATGTATTTTTGATTCACAAAAGGAATCATCTGGAACAAAAAATGCATGTTGTCCACAAAATGCTTTTTGTGTGTTGCATATCGTCATTCAACATGTCATATAATACTTATAATACATAATATTTCGCTCCACACAGGCACCTGACATGACACTGAATGTGGAGCAAAAATCTGTATCCATCCTGGAATTCTGTGGGAGAAAAGATTAGTAATTATGGATTAAGTCTAGATGATCTTACCAGAGCAGATGACTCCAGCATCTTCAGTATGATTAGCTTCTATTCCCCATCCATTGAATCTACAGTTTGTCAATGTAAACTCTGATCCAGTACACTGTAAACCAGAAATCCAGACCTCTCCTGATCCTTCACCAAAGTAAGCACTCTTTGGTGCAGTTAAAGCCTCTCCACAGCCAAGTTCTCTACACACCACTGCAGCATCAGGCAAATCCCAGCCAACATCACACACTGTTCCCCACTCACCATCATGAAGAACCTCCACTCGACCAGCACAGCGACTGTTACCACCTACTAATCTCACTGTTTCTGAAGATAAAAGAACCCAAGAAAGATGAAGTAAGTTGTTTTATTTTTTTTTTACAATATTACTCAAGAATTTTGCCAATACTCATGATTCATATGTCGTTTACCTACCAGCACATACAACGCTCACATCATTCTCATGGGAACAAAATTGTGAAGGTGTTGTTGGACAAAGAGCAAACTGATACTCATCTCCTCTGCACTGAATCTCTTGTGTCCACATCTGAGCGTTTCCTTTGCCAAAAGCAGCTGCTCCCAGCACCTGTACAGGAGCCCCACAGTCCAGCTCTCTACACACAACCTCTGCATCCTGCTGGTCAAAGACAGTGTCACACACTGTGTACCATGTGTTCCCATGAGGCACCTCTAACCTCCCAGAGCAGCGAGAACCTCCAACAAGCCTGATGCCTGAAATGTTAGTCATAACAAACTGTTTAAAATCATAATATAACATTTAAAAAATTCCCAAAAATAAAAAAGCTTATATACTGTTATAGGAGAGGAGTGTTGTGATGCTGTGCTTAAACAGCTTTTTTCCACAATTGTGCCACAAATTAAAGTTGTTTTGAAATCTACAATTTATCTTAAATTATTTAGAGAGTACTGTTGTTACAGCCCTAGAGTAAAACATGTGGGGTCCGTGCCGGTCCTGCTCTATTTGGGGGACACTGGGTCATGACTAGACAGGGGTTGTAGGGGTGTAACAATATATTTTGTCACAATATAAAAATGAAAGTTTAGACAATTAATTTAGCATCAAATAAAGTAATGGTGCATTAAATATGGTAAACCCAAAGGTCACATGTTTGAGCTTTCATGTTTATTATTTATTATTATTATTATTTATTATTAAATAAAAAATAAAATGCATAATTTAATAAAATGTAGTCGGGGACAGAGTGTAAGAATACGTGTCTAACATAATTTTGTATTTTTAGCTAAGCAGAATCATCTAATATTTATTTTTGGTGTCACCATTACCCTGTGCATGAAGGAGAAGGACCAAGTCCAAGCCTATTCAAATCCATTCCTGATGTAATACCAAATTTAGCATTTTGAACATCAGTTTGAATTTTGTACATTAATTTATTTTGTTAATGAAAATTTAAGGTTCTTAACATATAAGTGAAAGTGTAACATTTAGAGTAAATATTATATATGAAATTACACAAAAGAGTTTCAGGTAACATTAAACTGACCACAATTCAAATCATAAACCATAATTTTATTAATTGTATTTTTGTAAATTTCCTTTATATTTTTACACAGAGACTTACAAATTCTGCTTTCACCTCAGATCATACAGTGGTCCTGTGATTGATATAATATTGAGTGATTTCTCCCTGTAGCTCAATTCTAAATGGTTAATTTCACCCTGTATTACATCACTCCTTTGAATCTCCTAATGGTTTAAATTCTGATTTAGATAATCTACTTAGTACATGCATGCTTTTATTATAGTCAGTAATGTATTTATTTGTTAATGAAAGGTAGTGATAAAATCAGCCTACCTGAGCAGATAACGCCAACATCTTCACTATGCTCACAGTTATGGTCACCCATTTTTGTTTTTGAGCAATCAAATATTGATGACTCAGATCCACTACATCCCACATTATCCATCCAGATTTTTCCTGATCCTGGTCCAAAGACACACGCATTGTGTTTGAAGTTTCGTCACAGCCCAGCTCTCTACACACCACTGCAGTGTTTGTCAAATCCCAATAATCATCACACACGGTTCCCCATTCTTCATTATAATAAACCTCCACCCTACCAGCACAGGAATTATTACCATCCACCAGCCTATTACCACCCACCAGTATATTAGTAGGGCATACTAATATACCACCCACCAGTATATTAGTAGGGCATTTTGTTTAAAAAAAATAAAAATAAAAAAAATAAATACAATAAAGTATATCTATGGTCATGCACAGTTCATCTTACAAGAGCCAAGTTTGCAGCTGCTGCACTTTTTATATGTTTAATACTGCAATACCGATCTATTCCTGTGGGTGGCAGTAAAAAAAAAAAGGGGGGGGGGGCAATTTATAAGTTATTAGCAGAGGTGGAAAGTAACGAATTACATTTACTCGCGTTACTGTAATTGAGTAGCGTTTTTTTGTGTAACTTCTACTTTTTAAATCTGTAATTTTACTTTCACTTAAGTATATTTTGTTTGAAGTATTGTAATTCGCCACATTAATTACTTATTAAAAAAAAATCGCTCCCTGGAAATTACTGCAGTAAATAATGGGCAGGAGGGCAAACTGGCTAAAATCACAAGAAAGATGCAGGCGGACAAAACAGGCGTTACGGTGCAGACCCAGCTGAAAACGAAACCACGTCATATTCTGAAGTTGAACTCGAAGGAAATGAAGTGAACCCCTGGCCATATTTATGCTCTGTTATGTAGTGTAAGCTGTGCTTGCCTGGGGAGACCAAACTAGCAGCTTCTAAAATCTCGACAAGACATCCACCCTTCGCAAGCGTGTAGAGGTAAGCTAAATAATTGCATCGTTGCATTGGTGGTTAAAATGAAGCTTTGACATTTTACCAAGAGGTTTTGCACAAATTAGCCAAAAAGACAGATGGTGCGATTAAGTGTGTGCGATATATCGCCTGCGATAATATCATAATTGTTGTTTTAATGATGTGCGCGCGCATTTAGAGTGCGTTCTTTCACGATGTGATTCAGTCTGCTAAAATGCATTTAGAATGATCTCAAAATTGAAGATAGCCTATAGGGGCAGAAAATTTACATATTTATATCATTTCATATAGTAAATCAAAATCACACGAAGAATGCCGTCATTTCCTCCAAAAATCATTTTGATTAATTAATAACTTTGTGATGTTCACACACACACACACACACACACACACACACATGTATATATATATATATATATATATATATACAGTCACACACACACGTTACTTTAAAAGTAATGCCTTACAATATTGCGTTACTCCCTAAAAAAAGTAACTAAATACGTTACTTAGTTACTTTTTATGGAAAGTAATGTGGTTACATTACTTTTGCGTTACTTTCACGTTACTTTTTAAATATGGGAGCAGGGCTTGATTGTTTTTTAATATAAGAAGTTCTATTTATAGCAAATGTAAAAAGCCCCTTTCACCCCAAAAAGTGTAATGAATAAACCTCAGGCTGAAGGAAAAGTAAATTCACGTCTGTACAGTAGAACACAGGAGAAGAAGGTTCAACACTCTTCAGCAATAAAAAAAAAACAATGGAGCACAATTGTTAGTTTATCTAAAGTCATTTTTGATTATTAGTGTGGTTGAACTGGATCATTAAAGGTCAGCAGCAAAGACACTGTTAATAAAATGGGAATAGATACATTTGTGTTATTTAATATATTTAGTTATTGCAGGTTTGCGTCATATTCTGAGTTTGCATTTCACTGTTTTGATTAATTTTGATGAATACTAAATCTGTTTTGTTTTTTGTTTTTTTGTGAGTGGGATGAATTAATGCACATTCACATTTAGTCTAGAAACTACAGTAACATCATGTTCACACAGCGCACACAACGTCTCCATACTTCAGGAGGCTTGTCAGTCAAAAAATGGGAATACAAAGTAACTGGCATTACTTTTTTGAAAAAGTAACTCAGATATTTTCTTGTAAATTAAAAAGTAATGCGTTACTTTACTAGTTACTTGAAAAAAGTAATCTGATTACGTAATTCGCGTTACTTGTAATGCATTACCCCCAACACTGGAAATCAGTATTACAAAACCAATTTAGCATCAATAACTATCTGAAAGAACTGTTGCTAATAAATAGAACAAATACTTGAGACTTGACTTGGACCTCAGAGACTTGTGAAAATGTCTGATTATAATGAAGGAGAAATATTCTGATTAAATGCCACTACGCGCTGCTTATATAGGCTGTTTCCCACTCCCTTTACTTTCTGCACGAATAAGGCTTTCAGTATTTGAGTAGTGGGTAGTTTCTGTGATGGTTATTGTTAGGGGTAAGAGGGTCGGGTTATACAATAGAAAATATGTTTCAGCTGTCATCAAAACAATTTAAGTTTATGAGATGTCCTGATGTCCTAATACAGTAAAACAAAGTGTGTGTGTGTGTGTGTGTGTGTGTTTGTGTGAGAAATGGTTTCGTATTTCTTAATATATCCCCTATGTAATGTCATTGTAAGGAAAACCCTCAGCCCTCAGCTCAGCAGGTGGAGGCTCTGAAGAAATAATAAAAAAAAGGCACATAACCGTGTCTGAAAAGAAAAAACCAAGAAGGATCAGTCCAACCTTAAACTGCAGATGGAGCTATTTCTGCAAAAGATTCAAGCTCAAAGCAAATAATCAGCCACAAAACAAGACTTAAAACAGTTTGAAGTCATTTAAAGCATTTTAAAGGTGAAGTAGTTGAAGTACACCGTCACACAGTAAACTCTGCAGTTGGGACAGGTGTATAAATGTGTGTGTGAAATGTTTTTTAAATCACATTTTACATGAAGTGTGCAATAAATCTCTGCAGTCTAGTTTTGCTTTAACTGCCCTTTAAAAATGAGGTATATAGATTGAATGAATAATATAATTTGCTTATTTGTTAGGTAAAAAGCATTAATATCAGTACAAAAAAATAATAAGCTAAATACTGAAATGCACAAATACTAACATTCGTTGTTACCAAATTTTGCAAAGCATAAAAAATGAAATAACATAAAAACACATTGATGCATTAGTAGCAATATAAGAAAGTCCCAGTAGCTCCGGTAACTGTAATATGATTTCATGAACAGAAATAGTGGGTGTGGTCATTGGGTCATATGGCCCTTCCTTCTTTGTTTGACTCCTCCCCCACATCATCATAGTCTGTTTTTAAAAAACAAAAGCAAAATTCACATATTTAATTTGCAATGAAATTTATAATTTCATCTAGATTTAGTTTAAATTAGAAATGTAAACATTATAAGCATATAGTTATAAAGGATAAGGTGACAATAACCTACCTAGGTTTCTCTCATCTTCATTTCTGTTCTTCACATCATCATACTCCTCCTGATCTTCCTCTGATACACATGTAAAACAAAAACTCACACTGTAATTTGTAATATAGCTTGTCATGTCATAGAGTATTTGATTAAACCTGATGAAGCCACAATGATTCATTAATGGTAGCGTAGTAATAATAATAATATAATATAATATAATATAATATAATATAATATAATATATATATATATATATATATATATATATATATATATATATATATATATATATATATATATATATATATATATATATATGTATATAATGGTAGTGTAGTAGTAGTAATAATAATAATAATTATGGTACAGCCAAAATCTGTTTTTGATCTTTTATGAGTGGGCTTTTTGCCAGTGTCGTTAACTTTTTTAGACCATGAGCTCTTTTTTATTTTACCTGCACTGTGCCTTGCTTTTTTAAAAGCTTACATTCATTCTGTGTGAACAACCCGTTTATTCAGCTCACTGAATTTCAGGGTTAATTCACACTGCAACAACATATGATGACAATCATCAAATTACGTCAGTGTTTTTTGTAAAATCACCATTCAGCTTAGACTTTCCAAAACATGAAAAATGCAGAATGAACATATTTAGTTCATGGAAACAAATGAAGACTAATGGCAACAGACACTGACAGGGAGACACAATGATCCAACAAAACCTGACAAGTGTGTCTGTTGCGTTGGTCGGCATCTGTCAGTGCAGTTTAAACTAGTCTTTGTTTTATGTTGCTGGCCTTTTTTTATAGCAACAGAAGTTTTCAATAAACTGCATCGACTCAAAGAGCTGATGCAATCATTCATACCATATTTTAACTTATTTGAAAATAAATTGTGTTTGGGGAACTAAGTTAGTTCTTTATCTCTTCCAGCTCTACAAATGCACCTAATATGAAACCGCTTATCACTCTCGAAAATTTCACTCAGGAAGAAACTTTCGCTGACACACGCATAAACATGCAGCTTTGTGGTTTGGAGTCTGATAAACTCTCATCTACAGATGCATCTGATTACACAAATACAGAAAGATAAACGGCTGCACCCATCTGACATTTTCAGTTCAGAGACTTTAACTGAAATATTGAAATCTTACTTTTTATATGATTAAAATTGATTAGATAGATGTGAATAATAGAAAAAGCTTTAATTCCACAGTGGATCAGGGCCTGTATGTATAAAACCTCTCAGAAATGCTCTTAAGAATAGTCTGAAGCTTTGACTTAAGTCTTAAAAAATTCTTAGTTACAAGTAGGACTTTTCTAAGAGTAAGAGACTTTTATAAAGAAGCTAAAAACAACGTTCGGTAAAGTCTAAGACTGATTCTTAACTGTTGACTGAGGTGACACTTAAGTGTTGCAAACTAAAGACTACAATGATGTCAGCCCAAAATGGCTGCCATCGACCTCTGAATCAGTCAATAGTGAGCCTGCTCATGTGAAGTCACAGCAGCACAAAACCAATCATTTTATGTAACTACAATAAAATCATTTATTTAAGACATTGAAATATTTTAATATTTAAATTTATTAAAAAAAATTCTTTGCATTTTGCAAATTTATCATAAATTGTTACTGATGTTTTGAAATAGTGTTCTATTGGTATGTCTCCTCGCTTACAGTTGGAGCAATGATGTGAACATGAGTTCCATTAACAGCTCCAACAACTCCAGAAAAGCCCACAATCTTCATGAAATTGGCTTGTTTTTTCAGCATGGTTTGATGGTCAGTTGGAAAGTCAATGAACTGACATTTAGTAGTGGGCAAAAGTGATTTCCGGCCTAGGAAATTTGACATCTTCACCCTTGATTTAAAAAAAAAAAAAAAAAAAAAAAAAAAACGTGCAAGATTTTGTAAACCTATTGCATAGTTGCTTAGAGTCAGTAGTTTTATTTGTTATAATAATGCATTGAAACATGCCGAATTGTGCAGTCATAATTTTTGGCCATGCTGCCATACAAAGAAATTATGATCACATGCAAAAACAAGAGGACCAATGAAATGAAAATAACGTATGTTGTAGTCAGTGTGCCAGTGTTGCCGATTTAGTGATTTTGTTAATGACTTCCTCACCCCTTTAGAGACTTTTTTTAAAAGCCTAGCAACAAAATCAATTTCTTGGACAAACCTTATATACATTCCGAGACTCTCCCATGACATCATAAAGGCAAGTTCACTGATCTACAGTACATAAATAGAAATATAGATCAGTGAACTTACCTTTATGAGGTCACCTAGCAACATTAAGTGACCAGTTCCAGCTCCTTTTTTTTTTTGAAAGCAGTTGGCAACACTGGTCAGTGTTTTATTTTTTTTATTTATTTATTTATTTATTTTGTATTTTGATGGTTTAAGTGAAATTTGGGGTCATAAAAAAATAATCCACACGTCACTTTTAGCCACTGTTGTGTCTGCTTACTGTGTCATCACCGGTGCACTGCTGCATTTTTCCACATTTCCATCCAAAAAAATGTAATTACATTTCTGCAGTTAGAGCATTGACTTGTTGAGTGGAAGAGGTTATTAAATTTCTTAATATAATTAATAATAATAATAAAAACTTTTTGATCTTGACAATCAAGCTTGTATTGTTTTATCAAATCCATATCATCATATAACTCCAATAAGTCATATCTTCACTGGAAAGTGTGCATCTCCTCCTCTTTGCTGCCATCTTGTTACTCCTAACTAGGTTAGGAGAAATCTTCAGCTTTCTTAAATAACTTAGGAGCTGAGACCCAGTCTTAACACTTAGGAACCTTTATGAATCACTCTTATTCTTAAATCTAGGAATAACAGTAAAATTACGTCATTCTTAGAATTTTGACACACTTAAGACAAAAATTTTACTCTAAGCAGCTTCATACATACGGGCTCAGATCTGTATCACTGAAGTCTCCCATCATTTAATCTCGAAAATTTTGTTTACTTGGCTGTTGATGGCCTTTTCTCGCCAAGGTATGCTTAAATTCTAAACACATAAATGGTAAAATAGTTCAATCTTTTAACATCCTTTCATGATGCCTCACCCCTCTGAGTGAAGTGATGCTGTCTGTGATAAATCTCATGGTAAACAGCATCAGTCTGTGTCCTGTGTCGTCCTGTGTACCAGTCAGAGAGAGCTGTGAGTGTAGACAAACAAACCTGCTGTCAGTTCACAAAACATGACTGATCACACACTGAATAAGACACAATATGAGAGTCTCTGGATCTCTCCTACCTCTTCTCCTCATCACTCTTTTTCGCTGAATCAGTATAAGCAGTGGCACTAAGAGCAGTAAGAGCACAACTCCCAGAACAATCACAAGCACTGCGGGACCAGAGAGAGATGCTGCTGGAGGAGTTTGTTGAGGAGAGACTAATCTTGATGCGCCAGAAGTACTGAACACTGGCAAATCTGTCATTATAAAAACAGGCAGATACAAACATTAAAAATAATGCATTTAATATATATATATATATATATATATTTTTAACAGAAAATATATATATAATCAGCTCTAAATGCTCAAATAAATAATATTCCTCATTGTTTGCTGTGACCTGCACAGGTGAGTCCAGCGTGCTCTTTGTGGGAGCAGTCAGTGTGGTTATTCAGGGAGAGAGGACAGTCCCACAGGTGAATCTCATTCCCTCTGCACTCGACTTTGTTCATCCACACAACACCTTCACCAGCACTAAAGGTTGAATTCCCATCAGCCCTCAGTGCTGCTCCACAACCCAGCTGCCTGCAGACCACCTGAGCATCGCTGATGTCCCACTGATCATCACAGACTGAGCCCCACACAGCGTTATGATACACCTCCAGCCTCCCAGAGCACCGGCCCTTATCTCCACTCAGTCTGAGAGGAAGATGCTCTAAAACACACACATCAACCAGCACTGACTAGCTTCAGCACAACATTTACAACAAAGTTTAAAGTTGTGATAATAATAATGAAATTATAATAAACTTACTTGAACACTGTCTCTTGTATGGAGATGGTGAGGTAGAACATGTCAGAAAACTCTGAGGTGACTCACTAATCTGATCCTCTGAGATTAAAAAAATTGAAAAATAGAACAAAATAATTAAAGGGATACTGCACCTTAAAATGAAATTTTGTCATTAATCACTTAACCCCATGTCGTTCCAAACCTGTAAAAGCTCCGTTCATCTTCACAATTTAAGATATTTTGGATGAAAACCTGGAGGCTTGAGACTGTCCCATAGACTGGCAAGTAAATAACAGTGTCACGGTCCATAAAAGGTATGAAAGTCGTCGTCAGAAAACTCCATCTGCCATCAGACATGCAATCTGGGTTATATGAAGCAACGGGAACACTTTTTGTAAGTGAAGAAAACAAAAATAACGACTTTATTCAAGGATGCGCTGTTTCTTCGTGTATTAGCTTTGATTTGGAAGAAAACAGCGCATCCTTGTGGCGCGGATGACTCAGAAGAGCATACGCAGCACGGTGATATGGAGAGACACAGAGGAGACCGTTGCCAAAGGATTTATTGAATAAAGTCGTTATTTTTGTTTTCTTTGCTTACAAAAAGTGTTTCTGTCGATTCATATAACTCAGATTGCACGTCTGATGGCAGATGGAGTGTTCTGACGACAACTTTCATACCTTTTATGGACCGTGACACTGTTATTTACTTGGCAGTCTATGGGACAGTCTCAAGCCTCCAGGTTTTCATCCAAAATATCTTAAATTGGGTTCTGAAGACGAACAGAGCTTTTACGTGTTTGGAACGACATGGGGGTTAGTGATTAATGACAAATTTTTCATTTTAGGGTGGAGTATTCCTTTAAAAGGCCAATATATATATATATATATATATTGGCCTTTTAAAGGAATACTCCACCCTAAAATGAAAATTTTGTCATTAATCAATTGTCATGTTTTGTTTGCTTAAATATATATATATATATATATATATATATATATATATATATATATATATATATATATTTATATATATATATATATATATATATATAAGCAAACAATTATATGTAAAATTCAAACCATCTTAAATCAGTTAAATATCATCTTACCTGAGCAAGTGATTTTGGCCACTTCATTATCACAGTCATGCTGTCCCCAGAGTGAAGATGGACACTGCCATAAAGTGGAGTCATGTCGTCGACAATTAAGGTTATCAAGCCAATTATGAGACTTCAGTCCCTCTGAATTACTGGGTTCACTGCCAGATCTTCCACAGTTCAGCTCTTGACAGATCAGACTCGCTGTGTCTCTGTCCATCTGGTTGTAACACACATTACCCCAGGATCCATTGTAGAAAACCTCCACATTCCCTTCACAGCCCTCAGTTAACCTGATCTCTTTAAACTCTAGATGGAAAAGGATAAGAATCGACCTTGACTCTTACGCAATGACAATGTTTTAATTAGGGATGGGAATCATAGATAATTTAACGATTCTGATTCTGATTCCTCCTAATGAATATGTTTCCTTAATTGTTCCATTAATGGTTATTTTATGGATAAAAACAACACTAAACAAACAAACAAAAAATACTTCCTTTATATATATATAATACTAATTTTGACCAAATGCACAATGCATAATTTTAGCGACACTTTGTCATATGAACATGCAGTCTGTGTAACTACATTGATTTTAAGTCTGAAAGTTAATTGTAAACTGTATGTCTTTGATTCACTAAAAAGGACAGACTGATTAGAGATTAGTTTGGGAATCGTTGGTCATGCTGTGTGTGTTTTGTGCTGATTCAGTAGTGTTATATTGAGGAGCGGATGAGTGAGTAGTTTAGAAAAACTTTAAAAGTTTAATTAAAATTATTATTTACATTATTGTTTACCTGAGCTGGGGCTGGAAGATATGGCCAAAGTTTATATAACAATATATTTCTAAATTTCAGTTGATATGATATAATTCCGATATCGATATGAACACAATTAAAAAACCCTCATAAAAACTACCAAGAACACCCATAACAGATCTCTGTGCATAGAAACTTATGAAAAAATGTATTTGCCAAGTCCTATGACACCTCATTTAAAACCATATAATATTTTAGAAGAAAAAAAAGAAAAAACAGAAAAAAAATTAGTGTTTAATATTTTTTTTTTTGCCTTCATACAAACAATAAATGTGAAATCACTGTCAAATAATCTCAGACTCACCTAATTAATATTAATATTAATATTAATATTAATATCTTTAACTTCAAACTATAGGCTAATATACACTACCAGTAAAAAAGTTTTTGAACAGTAAGAAATTATCTTCTGCTCACCAAACCTGCATTTATTTGATCCAAAATACAGCAAGAACAGTAACATTTTGAAATATTTTTACTATTTAAAATAACTGTTTTATATTTGGAAATATTTTAAAATGTAATTTATTCCTGTGATCTCAATGCTATATTCTTAGCATCAATACTCCAGACACATGATCCTTCAGAAATCATTCTTATATTCTGATTTGCTGCTCAAAAATAATCTATTATTATGTTGAAAACAGCTCAGTAGAATTTTTCAGGTTTCTTTGATGAATAGAAGGTTCAGAAGAACAGCATTTATCTGAAAAAGAAATTGTAACATTATAAATGTCTTTATCATCACTTTTGATCAATTTAAAGCATCCTTGCTAAATAAAAATTTCTATAATTTCTTTCAAAATAAATAAATAAATAAATTAAATAAAAGAAATAAAGAAATTATACTGACTCAAAGCTTTTGAATGGAATAGTGTATAATGTTACAAAAGCTTTTTATTTCAGGTAAATAGTGTATATGGATCTTTTCTATTCATCAAATAATCCTAAAAAAATGTACTCAACTGTTTTAAATATTGATTATCAGCAAATCGGCATATTCTAATGATTTCTGGATCGTATGACACTGAAGACTGGAGTAATGATGCTAAAAATTCAGCTTTGATCTCAGGAATAAACTACATTTTAAAATAAAGCAGTTATTTTAAATAGTAAAAATATTTCAAAATTTAACTGTTTTTGCTGTACTTTGGATCAAATAAATGCAGGCTTGGTGAGCAGAAGAATTCTTTAAAAGAAAAACATTATACAAAAAAAAACATTTTAAAAACATTAAAAATATTACTGTTCAAAAACTTTTGACTGGTAGTGTAAGCTGATTATTCTTATAGATTGAAACAAATGTGCTTTAGCAGTATAAAGAGTATGAAAAGTGTTGCTGGAGACGGACTTGAATGCAAAGTGATTGTCTGCCAGCAGGAGGCGCTGTGAGAGCGGAAGAACTAGCGGTTTCTCCAGTAACGGCTGTGAACAAAGCAGCTCCGCTTATGAACGCTTCTTTATCAGATAAAGTAAAAATGCCATCGAAACTTTTCTGAAGACAGTCGGTTCCCTTCAGATATAAATTCAAATAAAACACCCACGACGTGTTTTGATTTTGAAACGTGCAGTGCTCATGTTTATTCAACGAATATGAATCAGTGTATGGGAAATACTGCTAATGTATATCGAAATATCGGAAATGTGTTTAAAAATCATATCACCGTTATTGAAAAAAATTATATTGCGATACATATTGATATCAAATTATTGTCCTGTCCTGACCTGAGCACACGACTCCTACATCGTCCTTGTGCTGACAGTCATGTTTTCCCCAGCCTGGAGAAGAGCAGCTCCACAGGGACGTCTCATTCCCCTCACACTCCACCTCATCCAGCCATATGGGTCCAGAACCAGGACCAAACCAGGCTGGTACCTGCTGGTTACTGAGGGCCACTCCACACTGCAGCTGTCTGCACACCACATGAGCATCTTTAATATCCCAGGAGTCATCACACACTGTCCCCCATGAGCCGCCGTGAAAAACCTCCAGCCTCCCTGCACAGTCTCCCCCAGAACCCACCAGCCTGATGGACCCCCGACCTGATATTCAGAGACAGAAAAACACATTTTGATCATGAACAACTGAAGAATCTGTCCAGAAGTTGATTTTCTCACCAAAGTTTGTGACTGACAGCTGTTGTGTGGAGCTGCAGTTGAGAGTTTGTGGAGAGCTGCAGTTCACCAGATGAGCTTCACTCCCAGAGCACTGGAAGCCTGTCACACACTCATGACTGTGTTCAGGACTGGATGAAGAGGAGCCGTAGAAGTTCAGCACAGAGCCACAGCCCAGCTGTCTGCAGACCACAGAGGATTCAGTGAGACTCCAGGAGTCCAGAAGAACTCTCCTCCAGACCTGATGGATGAAAACTTCCACCTCCCCCTCACACTGTCTCTCTCCAGACAACCGCACCAGACCATCATGAAGAGCCAGAGAGGAATCTGAGTGAAAGGTATGACATTTTAATAAAATACTGCAAATGTGTTAAAGACCACTGAGGAAATTTTGCATTATAAACATGCTTTATATCGTTATTACATTTTACATAATTAATTTCAAAAACTAAATCACACAAACATTTATCAAAAGTCTGAAATGTAGATGTATTGGAAACAAATATTGTATATTGTACAGAGTCTCTCAGTAGCATAATATTAGTAAATCTCACAGTATATGGACTCACTAGAGCAGATGACTCCAACATCTCGACTATGTGAACATTCAGCTCGACTCCATGAAGAGATGGAACATTCTGAGAGTTTTGTTTCATTCCCGTCACAATCAAACACATCAGCCCCAGATTCATCACTTCCCACTCCAAACCAGTCTGATCCCACAACAGACACAGCAATCCCACAATTCAGCTGTCTACAGAGGACACTGGCAGCTCTCATATCCCAGCATGCATCACACACTGTGCCCCATTTACTGAAGTACTGATGTTCAACTCGACCAGAACAGATGTCAGGACCGTTTGTCAGTCTGAGATCAGTGTAACCTGGATAGGAAATTAAAACTTATTTAAACAAGACATAACAGGATAGTTTAGAGGGAAGAACTGATTGTTTATTTTTATTGCTGTTGTTGTATTACCATCCATATTTTATAACATGCTCATTAGAAATGTTGAACAATTGGATTTTAGTATATTTAGCGATTAAAATGTTGGATTTGATTTATTAACTGACAGGATAAACAGTGACATTTTACCAGAACATATAAGTCCCACATTGTTGTCTTGAGAGCACTTTATGTCAATTAAAGTTGGACACAATCGAATGAGTAATTAATTTCCTCCACACTGAATCTCTTGTGTCCACATCTGAGTGTCTCCTTTACCAAAAGCAGCTGCTCCCAGCACCTGTACAGGAGCCCCACAGTCCAGCTCTCTACACACAACCTCTGCATCCTGCTGGTCAAAGACAGCGGCACACACTGTGTACCACGTGTTCCCATAAAGCACCTCTAACCTCCCGGAGCACAGGTGAGGTCCATCAGCAAGTCTTGTAAATAGTCCATAGTTTATGGTTTCTACATATTTGCATAATAGATAAAACCAATTTAATTAGAGTCATGCTGAGTGAAGCTGTCTTACTGTGAATGTTACAAACAAACAACGACTGTGAGTGATTAAGTCTATCCTTCGATTGAATATTGTAATTAAAAAATTGGGTCATTTCAGCATTACAATTTCACCATTACTCGTAAGTTCATTGTTTATAATTAGTTCAGAAACAAATTGTATTAAATTATTGTATATTTACGGTGCCTGTGAGAGGACATGGTCGGTTCACTTAGTTTTGTTGTGGCCTCGAGTTTAATGCTTAAACAAACCTGCGTGACCACAGCAACCTGGGATTATCAGAGATGTATTCATTATAATATTTTATTTTGAATTAAGAAAATATTATATTATTATAGAAAATATTTTATTATTAAATTATTATATTAACCATATGCCTTGGCTACCGGACGTTATTACGTGCCAGTGACGGCTCTATGGTGGTGCTTGACGGGGCTATAACTAGTTTAATTTGTGAATAAAAACACAACAGGCTCATTTATCATTTATCTGACAATTATGCCAATAAAGTTTTGACGTGATGTGATGATAAATGAACGTGTTGTGTTTTCATTTACAAATGAATCTATTTATTCATTCATTATAACAATTATTCATTCTATTTATTATTTATTCATGATAAACTTCATTTGAATGCTGACTATCACACGTAATAAAGTCCCGTAGCCAAGGCATATGGTTATTATAATAATTTAATAATGAAATATGTTCTATAATACATAATATAATAATTTCGTAATTCAAAATAAAATATGAATGAATACTCTGATAATCCCGGGTTGCTATGGTCACGCAGGTTTGTTTACGCATTAACTCATGGGTGCCACGAGAAAAACATGTTGTTGTCAACATAACATCTCAGGCCACGACAAAACTAAGGAACCGCCATGTCCTCTCACGGGCACCGTATATATTGCATATGTTAAGAGAAGAAAGGTTGATAAGTGATTAAACAATGAGCTGCTTTAATTCACTTACCTGAACATCTGACTCCAGCATCATAACTATGATCAGCACAGTTGCTATTATGTTTACCCCATCCTTTTGATCTACAGTCCTTCAGTGTAGACTCTGATCCTTTACACCGCACTCCATCCATCCAGATTTTTCCTGATCCAGGTCCAAAGTTAGGCACTCCTAAAGCCTCTCCACAGCTCAGCTCTCTACACACCACTGTAGCATCAGTCATATCCCAGGAACTATGACACACTGTTCCCCACTGACCCTCATGAAGAACCTCCACTCGACCAGCACAGCGACTGTCAGCATTCACCAGCCTCACACTCACACTGTCTGTCCATGAGGATACATCATACAATAAGCATACAACAATAAAATATTAACCATATAGAAGTTATAAGAATAACATGTAAATCAATACAATATAGAATGTTTAAAAATATATATTGAATTTCATCTGTCCCTGAGCGTACTTACTAGCAGTGATAAGTGTAACCACTGAAGAGAAAAAAATAAGTGTCAGACAGCTTTCCATCCCTTTGTTTGCCCCTCAGAAAACTAATTAATGCAGCACCAAAGTTTCTCCTCTGCTCCCTCAAACACACTGAAGAAACTGGCTCCTGTCAGCCCCCTAGAGAGAGAGAGAGAGACTCACAGCTGCCAATGACACTCACTGTTACCTTATTAGACACAACAGAGGAAATCATCAAACACAATCAGTGACAAATCAGAAAGCAGCATTTTTATTTTCTCCATATATATCAGTAAAGTGTGAGTGCTGATGAGCGGGACTCCTCCTCCAGCGTGAAGAGACACTTCACTGAGGACAGACTCGTGTCAGTCATAAGTCAGTGTGGAGATAAAGTCACACTAAACTTAAAGCAGATTGATACAGAAACGCGTGAAGAGATATTCAGCATATCAAAACCTGAACCTGAAACACAGCAGACACAAGCACTGATGACTGACTGCTCACTTCAGACACTTACTAAAACTTTACTTCACACAGAATTATTTTTTTTTATAATAAATTCACAGAATTCAATATAGCAAATATCCAAATAGAGGCCTATTCAGACCATCTGTAAATAAACATTGGTTTCTATTGCAAATATATTAATTTGGCATTATATCAAAGACATTTGTAGCTGTAGATGGGTGTTTCATACTGCAGTTCATAATTCATCCAGCAGGGGGAAGCAAAACACTTCTTATTGAAACGAGGAGCAGGCAAAAGTTCTATGGAGGACCAAACCTTCAGAAATTAAAAATAAATATGCTGATATCACTTGTGTAGGTAGATAAAGTGTAAGTTAACTCATTAAGAAATAGATGACTTAATAAAAACAAATATAGTTCATGTGTAATAAAATTTACCCTGGGATTTATATTTATGATTTTTTTTTCCTTAATGTATTATATTATATATTTATTTGTACATTTATTTTTATTCTTTTTTCCTTTTATTTACTTATTCTCTCATTTATTTTTATATTTAATTTATCTATGTATTTATTCATTTATTTATTTTCAAATGTATTTATGCGTTTATTTATTTTTTATATTTATTTATTCCCCACATGTATTTATCTCCAGAAATTTTTTAGATTGTTTTCATTATTTTTACTGACCGGTTACTGGCTGACGATACCTCTGTTCCCTGAAAAGTGAACAAGACGTTGTGTACAGCGTAAGCTAATCACATTGGCGAAACACCTTTCTCCTCAAATACTGAAGCCTTATTCGCTAAACGACATTGGATCTCAGGCCAATGGTGGGCACTCGATCGCACGAAAACACACTGGGGAATGTGTACTTTCACGCTATGTTACTGTGAAGGGCGCTCAGCATAAGCAGAGACATAAAATAAACTCAGTGACACTTAATATTAATCACAATGTATGGTATAGCAACTGTACACAAGTACACATAAGCAGCACATTCCAGACAACAGCTTCTAACCGGAGCTAGACATGCAGTTGTGGAGCTTACCGGAATTAGACAGCACAATGTCCTGAGGAACTGTGTGTAATTTGTATAGGTGGAGTTGTTTTTAGGGTATTATGTTTAAGTGGTGAATTAGATGTTTGGTGTTAGATTATGGCACATATATACATATTCATCGTAACCTAACAGCATTAGCATTGGATGCTATGTGCAATGGAACAGACTCTGTGAAAGACAGACACAGGCCAATAACAGACCTTTCCACCACATACATTCATAGACAAAACTTTCTCTGAATTAATATATATTTCTGTCTACTATTTACTTGAGACATGTGCAATCATGTATCCTTCATCTGTTCTTTTATAGTGTTTTGCCTATATATTTAAAATTGAATAAATGTTTTATTAGTACTTAATTAATCCATGATCACACAAATGTCGTGCTTCTCTATGAGCTCCAAATTACGTTTCCTATTTGTTCATTTACATTACACTTTTCTAACTCTGTGACGCATTAGTATTATCAGAATCTTGAAGATTCTTCTCTTGATCACCCGATCCAGTTTCAAATGCAAAATACAATGCTAGAGACAAAGGATCGTAAAATTTCCCTCCAAAGGTACCATTCCTCATCTCCTCACACTTTAAAGATCAGTGCAGTTATTTCAGATACTGAGAAGATAAGAAAGCTGAGAAGTCTTCTAAGGACCCCTAAGTTTGTGCCGGGCTGCGGCCTTGTCTTTCCATTCAGCAAAGATCCTCAGATTTCAGCTGGTTCTCTCTCATCAAGACAGCAACATCAAGATCAGCTGGAGACCTCAACATTCAAAAACTGCATCAGGACACTTTTATTCAAATGATCCCCAACCCCTTTTATGTAAGAATCAAACTTACGGTCTCAATGTTGATCCATTAATTATCCCCACCCCTATAAACTTCTTGCAATTTAAAGAAGGATGTGTTACAACTAAAAAACTGATGTTATAATTGCTCAAGGCTGTTGATCTGCTGAATCTGTGAAACAATACTATAACTTCTTGCATTCCTGTACTCTGCAGCTCTCTTTCCATTGCTAAAACTGTGCGTGTATGTGGTTATAATAGTTAAAGTGTCTAGTGTAGTTAATAAAATCTCGTGTGGATAACACCTGAAAGCGTGAGCAGCCACGTTTTGTGTTTTGCTCATAAACTGCCGCCGTGGATCACACTCAAGGTTGTATGTTGTTTTGCTCATAACTGGAGTCCACACTCCCTAATCTCGCAGATGTTGTCGGGCTGCGTTCGAAACCGCAAACTTAACGAGCGCTAAAAGAGTACATACTCAGCCTGAATGCGTGAAGTATGAATGCGATTTGGATATCATCCGCTATGTTGACGTTATCATGTGACCTACGACGCTAAAACAATCACAACAACTTAAAAGATATGAGTGACAGGTTTAATTAATCTATTTGTAAGTATCTTAAAACTGATGAAACTTGCCCATTTTGTAGACTTGTTGAAGAAACAGCTGCCCTTTTATTTTGTGGTTGTAATAGCCAATACATTTTGGGCTGATTTAAGTTCTTATACTTTTAACTCCACTAATGTGATCAAGTTTTAGCCTTAAAGCATTTTTAACTTTTTTATTACGAAGACCCAAAATCGTCATCTCTGGAATATTTTGTTAATTATTTTGTGTTCAAAATGTTTCATCCACAAGCAAAAGTAGCTTGAATCTTTGTTTTCTTCTCTTTCTTGTTGAATTTAACGCTCATTTCTTTCCTCAGGCTTCAAAAAAAAAAAAAGCATCATGATAAATTATTCAGAGATATTTAACCTTGTCACTGTGTATATTATCTCATGAACACATGAAATTATTTATTATGATTGTTCATTGTTAGATACAACCATCTTACCCTGATCTTTAATGTAATTATAAGTTTGTCAATAATAATAAAAAAGAGGGTCAGGTGCACTAACACCTTATAGCATCACTAACTCAACAGTCTAGTACAGTTTCCCTCAGTATTTGCAATATTTGTAATATCTGCACAAAGGAAACATCGATCAGCTGCTAGAAGATCTCGCCTTTGTAGAAGACTGTTGATTTTATACTCTAAAAACATAAGTATTACTACTTAAAAATTAAGATTACCCCAGAATGAATTGCATCGTTTGCTCACCCCAACACTTACATGCAATAATAACGATAAATGCCAAACAATAATTATATTACTTTTTTTGTCTTAAAATGACATTTTAGTAAATGTAGTTAAATTAAATTTTTGTTGTGACATAGCTATACATGAATATACACTAGTTGAACAAATGCAGTCGATGTGAATACATACATTTTCAGTCAAGCAATTAATACATTAATTAATAAAATATTTATATTTGATTAACTGACAACAATAAGAAACATGAATAAATGAGTAAAGGAATGAGTAAAAGCATCACAATAAATACATAAATATACAAGTCAACAACAGATGAAACGAAGCTTCATTCAAACTTATTGTTCTAACAGTCATGTATTTACAGATGGTGAACCCATAACCTACTGCCATCTCAACACTGCTGTGCCAATTCTGCAGCTGCGCTGTGCTTCACAATCTCTCTCTTCTCAATGGGGACATCGTTGAGCAAGAGGACGAGGAAGACTATGACGACGGCTCTCTGAAGCACACAACCTTGAATCAAGAGCAGGGAACACGTGCGGGACAATCTGGCTGCTGCTGTGTCTGCTCCAAGCATTCGTGTGCCTGCTCTCCAGGAGCATGACTACCTGCAAAACAAAAAGTTAAACATTTTACAATTCATGTTGTCAGCTTTCCATTTATTGACAAATTTCATGTTTACAGTTACATGCATTTTTGTTGTTGTAGCTTTATTACTTTTGTAGTGGGCTAAACCACTGAACTGGTGAGCAGAAGGTTGCTGGTTCAAAACCACCAGTGTGTCCTCGAGCAAGGCTCTATTCTCCAGGTTGATCGGGGGATTGTAGGCCCCTGTAATAAGAGCACTGTAAATCACTTCGGATAAAAGCTTCATGACATTTTGTGATGATGCTTTTGAAGCTTCTGAAAGTCAGCTTTCATTTTATGAACAGAAACCAGCAGAACAAACTTTACCAAAATCACATCTTCAGTGTCTTTTGGTCTTTCTCTAGATGTTCTCGCTGGCTCTGGGGTCACTGAGAATGAAGAGACCACAGCAGCATCCGGTCCTGATGAGGCAGTAAGAGGTGGAGAGATGGAGCGTCTCATCTGTGTCGCTGGACCATTTCCAGGATGCTGCTGTGGACTTCTCCATCCTCACTGCACACACCAGTCTCCAGACATTTCAGATCCTACAAAAACACACAAACACAATACAAAAGTCATTTTAACAGCATAATGTCATCTGATCTCTGTATTAGAAGTAACAAAATGATCTTACTTTATCCTTTTGTTTCAGGTTTTCCCTTTTTTCCACAAATGTCACCTTTTCTTGCAGGTCCTGCTCCACCACAAAAGATCTGCGGCAAATGCACAGGAATCAAGAATAAGAAAAGTGCTGTAATAGTTGTTTAAAATTACAACAATAAAAATAAACTTAAGATTTCCAATGTTTAATTCATTTCTGTAGTGTACTCACTCAAAGCCTGTGATGGCAGCATTGCTTCATCAGTCTCTCTGCAGCAGATAAACACACGTGTGTCTCATCTGTCCCTGTAACATCCAGACAAGAGTCAGTCTCCTCTGTGATTTATCTGCTCAATACTGCATAGATGTATATATGGTTTATGTAAATCCACTTCTGAGATGTCTTAATGGAGCTCCCCTGTTAGTTATGCATTATAAAGTGTCTTTTTGCAGCAAAATCACAAATATGCTACATTATGTAGGTCACAGACAGGGTTTGGATTAAGCCAAGGTTAGGCCATAGTTCAATTTGGACATTTAAGTAACTTTTATAAACGTTTTTTGGATTTGAATTGTATTGATATGATTCTGGTGTGAATATGTTTTTTTTAAGATGAGTCCGTTCAAGCTCCTTTCAGTTAAAACAGCCCAGCCCAGACATGTATTTTAGTTTGGGACTAGTCTTGTCTGTGGACCGGGGGATAGCGTCTTTACACCTTTTGCTTATATATTGCTTACTTTACACCTTAGTTTTAACAGATTATTAACTCCATAAACAATACCACTGTATGAAAATGACTTACACACTCCAATTTAAACGTTATTTCGGGAAAAAAATATTCTCACCGTTGTCTCTCCACACAAGCGACCATCTTGCCAACAACATCTCGTTTTGAAATCTCGCGTGGTTCTGTGTGATTTGGACAACTTCAAGTTACGTCCCTCTCTTGAAGTCTTTTTTTTTTTTTAATGCAGAGAACAAAAACATACAAAACATATAAAAGCATAAGCAAACATCACATAATATCAACCACAAAAATAAAATGGGAAAAAATCACAAGAAAGAATAAAATAAAACTAAAGATAAGGGCCATCATCTAAACATAATTACACAAGGAGATCAAAGGCAGGGCAATTTCTAACAGTCCTTATAGCTTTCTTATTAGTAGATACTGAAATTACATTCAAATAGGTTTCCATTTCTTTTAGGAAAACAGAATCTCTTGCAGTCTGCAGACATATGCTCTTGGCAGCTGCTGACACAGTTTTTAAGACACAAGTAGTCAAATCAGGAAATGATTCACTGAGCGACCGAATGTGCGGCCATGGTTGGGTGTACCAGTCTTCGTTTTGTTGAATGGGGGAATCGAATATGTTGCCCTCACAAAAATGGCGTTTTTGGTTCGTAATGCCTTGCGACCATTTGTACGTCATTATTGTGCGTCTTTACACGAGAAACATCGGTTTTGTCCACAAACTAGTGTGAGCAGATGTTAAGTTAAAGTAAGATATGGCACCTTTAAAACAAAATGCAAAATGTAAAGGTCCGATTAGAGGAAAATACTTTAATAATAAATTTGCACATGGTGGTTTATCACACAACGCCAAAAGGAAAAGAAAATGGGTTCCGGAGAACAAAGTTTTTGATGGTGGATTAAAAGAGGGTGAGTAAATGTGTTTTCGATGTAGAAAATTCACACTGAATAAACTAATTTGACATAAGGGTCAATTAAAGAATTCTGAAATGAGAAAACAATCTAGTGTAAAACGCACATGCCTAGTTCTTAGATATGCTTTCTTTGCATTAATGTTTATTACATACATTTTTGAAAGTGTTTATATCATTTTCTTTAAAAAAGTTTAATCTAAGGCTTATTTTGTGATATAGTATTTACACTATCAACCAGAATATACAATAAATAATTCATAGTGTGCATAAAAAGGACTAAACTTGAAATGTATTCTGACTGAAGTTCATCTCTCTCTCATTCTTTCTCAGGTCAGGGGTTTGCTTTCAAAAGGAAGGAGAAAATAAAACATGAATACAACAAACTTCTTCGAAAAGAGCAGAAGAAAATGCAAGCATCAAAAATCCAGTTAGAGGAGGAATATCCCGAGCATCTGAGACATCTATACCTGGCTGAAAGAGAACGACTAGATGAAGAAGAACAAGAAAAAAAGAAGAAAAGATGTAAAGGGAGAGCAGTAGATGAAGAGACAGAGGCAGACGATGAACTAAAAACAGTGCTGGATTCTCCTTTCACTGAGAAACACATCTCAAACACGACGACTGACAAAACTACTGCCTCTGATTCAGTTAATGAACCAGCAGAGTCTGACAGGTACAGTAACAGCTAGTGTGTGTGTGTATTTATTTATATACACACACAAATATACAAAGCCACATTCCTGATTTCTGATTTGTGACATCAGCTCCCACAAGACTCCATTCATCCAAAGAAAGCAGAAGCAGAAAATGTCATCGTATCAGAAGACAAAGCAAGAATATGAAAGGATAAAGGAGGAACGTGCACAAAAAAGAGAGGTGAGGAAATCAAACCTAGCAAATGTATCAGTATGATGGAATTGTTGTACAGTTTTCTATTCCCTAATGAATCTCCTGTCATTAAGGAAGGGCCCATTATGTCATGTAAACATACACAGTTTAATCATCTTTTACATTCTTTGGCAAATGATTGATGCATGTTTTTATTATGTGTGTGTGTGTAGGAATTCTTGAAAAGACAAAGCTCAGCGAGAGGAGGCTCTGAAGAAATAAGAGAGAGAAACAGCAACATATCAGTTGTTGAAAAGAAAAACCAAAAAAGGTCAGCCCAACCTTAACCTGCATATGGAGCTGTTGCTGCAAAAGAGATAGCTCAGCGCAAATAATTCAGTATCATCCATAAAATCAGACTGGAATCACACAATAAACTGCAGTTTGGGTTGTTTTTTTGTTTTTGACCTCAAGAATGTGTACCTTTGCATACCTTTTTCTTCCCCAGTAATATTTCTTGTAAATAAAATATTAAATTATACTCTTCTTAAGTTAATTCAAGATGACAGTACAGAACTAATGCTATGACAGTAAGCTTATGGAAAAACATGAAGCTTTATAATATCTATTATGTTGTAAATCTATTTTTATCATTATATTTAGGTAAATAATGCTGTCAGCAGCCTAACAGTACAGCAGTGCCTAAAGATACTTTATTAAACATTTATAGCTTAACTTTCTTATTTTCTCTAACGACTCTTTTAAAAGTGTTTTTGTGACATGATGTTGGAATGATATCTTTTGTTTATTAGGTGAAAAGCATTGATATCAAAATAGTAATAATAGACTGAATGTTAAAATACAAATATTTAAATTTGTTTATATTGAATTTTGCAAAGCATCTAACTTTTCACAAAAAAAAAAAAGAAATAACAAAAACATAAGGCACTGATGCATTAGTAGCAATATGAAAAAACTCCCAGCAGCTCCAGTAACTGTAATATGATTTCATGAACAGAGGCAGAGGGTGTGGTCATTGAGTCATATGGCCCCTCCTTCTTTATTTGACTCCTCCCCCACATCATCATAGTCTGTTTTAAAAAAACAAGCAAATTCATGTTCATTTTTATAAATGCATCACAATTTAGTTTAAATAGGTTTTAAATGAGAGACATGATTAAAAGTAGATTATGTAAAAAGATGACAAAAACATACCTAACAGGTTTCTCTCATCTTCATTGCTGTTCTTCACATGATTGTGATTATTCTTGCAGCCCTCTGATACACATGTGAAATAAAACCTCACACTGTAATGTGTAACACAGCTTGTGTCATTCATCTCATTCTCCTCATGACTGTCTGAGACTATTAGATTAAACCTGATAAGGCCATGATGATTCATTAATGGTATTATTTTATTATATAAAACATATATAAGAGTGATATTAAATTGTAGTTCTGTGTGACTCACTCGTTACACCTTGAAAGTTCTGTCCAATAATGATGACATCATCATAATGATCTAGAATTCATACATGAAGATATAAACAGAACAAATGTCACATCATCATATCAGTACTGAGCATCATTTTAAAGGTATTATGTTAAACATACTCAAAAAAAGGTAAAACACCTTTTTTAAAATCAGAGATCTGTTCGTTCGTCGTGACATCATCATAGTTCTCATGTCTGTCTTCTACAAATTAAAGATGAAACATTTACACCCATACAATATATATAAAGAGAGAGAGAAAAAGATTTTATATCAGAGATGTCCAAACCTGTTCCTGAAGGGACACTGTCCTGCAGAGTTTAGCTCCACCCCTAATTAAACACACCTGTCCTGAACCAAAGTAATCAAGGTCTTCAGACTCACTAAGTGCTTCTCAAATGGAAAGCTGCATCCTCCGAAGGCTGCATATCTCGGCTGCCATGTCATCAAACGTCGCTGAAGACCATCTCAATCACAAGGATCCTTGGAAGGCAGCCTTCATTTCACGTCCTTCATTCAGCTGAATTTGAAGGATGCACAGGATGTATCCTTTGCGACCTTCAATCACCCACAATCCTTTGTAGCCATTCCATTTCATGAAAATAAACTGACGAAAAACGAGTCAGTACTGAGCTTGTCTGAATTTATTATGCAATGTAAGACAAAAATAATGTTTTCGGACATGAAAGGATGTTATCTTTTGTTTTGGTGTAAATTATTTACTTAATGCTAAACTGACAATAATTTAAGCTACAGGGAGACCAAACGACTGTTGATTTATTGTATTGCATTAATAGAAAAAAAAAATACAAAGATTTGTAAAACAGAGTATTTTTCCATATATTGGTTTTTTTTTTTTTTTTGTTGCGTGGTAGTTTTGGGTGGATAATTTTTGTTATTGTTTTTTTGTCTTGATAGTGAGAGGGGTGTATGTGATGTGTGCTTGTGTGAGTTCAGGGTTGCGTTCCAGTCCATTTTTTTATGCCCTTCACTTGCAAACTTCCCTCTGTCTCGTTTACACGAATGTACATCATTGATTATGTTGCATGAGTGCCCACTTCTGGCGGAACCTAGAATCCGCTATGGAGTTGGTTTATTGTTTTATGAATTTGTTTGGTGCAGCATTCTATTTGTATGCTTGGGCTGTTATAAATGTAAAAAAAAAAAAAAAGTATATATATATATATATATGTCAAAAAAAAAAAGTATATATATATATATATATATATATATAAAATATAGAGGTGTTTGGGATGGGGATAAATTAAACGCGATCTGCGATGATGTCATAATCGTGTTGCTTTGTGGTCTATAGAGCAGCCTGAAGTGTGCATATGAAGCAGACTCACTCCCTCAGTCAGAATCGAGGGTTTATTCATATAAACTTCCCTCGTTCACTTCACAAATTGGAACACACTTCAAAATGGCATGCGGGATTCCCACGAGGGGAAGTGCTTAGGGAAGTTCGCGAGTATATGTCTAAAAGTGGAGTGGAATGCAGCCCTGGAGGGCCGGTGTCTTGCAGAGTTTAGCTCCAACTTGCCTCAACACCTGCCGGGAGGTTTCTAGTTTCTAGGTTTCTTTGCCTAGTAAGAGCTTGATTAGCTGGTTCAGCTGTGTCTGATTGGGGTTGGGTCTAAACTCTGCAGGACACCGGCCTTCCAGGACCGAGTTTGGGCACCCCTGTTCAAGACGGTCTCATTTTAGCATTTAATGGCGAGGAGGACTCTAGCCTACAAGACTCTGAAGGACTGAACTAGGAAGGACACATCCTAGTGAGGATGCATCCATTACTAGTCCAGTCCTTCTGAGGATTCAAGGATAGAGTCCGCTCAGCATTAAATGCCAGAATGATACGGTCTACTTAGTGCACATGGCTACGTCAAATGTTTCTGTCACAGCAGAAAAATACCACTAGAATTATCATTAGAATAATACTTTATACTGAACAATTTTTTATTAACTGACTTTCTTTTAATGCAGTACAGGTAATGACCGTCTGTGGTCTCTCACTGGTTTACATTATACATAGTCTAGCATTATGTGATTCTTTTACAACTAAACAAATAAAAACAATGCCTTCACCTCAAAAATATTTTTTTGTATTGCATAACAATGAAATTAAACAAGCTCAGTGTTGATTTTCATTTTCAGATCATTAATTTTTCATGAATTGGAATCTGTGCAAAGGATTGTAGGCAACTGAAGGACACAGGATATACCTGAGTAGCACTCGCTAGACGAGTGTGTTGGAGCTGGATGAAACCAAACTCTTGGCCCTCCAGGAGCAGGACTGGACACCCCTGCTTTATGTATTTTAAATATTTAATCTTATTAGAGAATAACAGAGTAATACCTGTCTCACGATCTGGTTTTAGTCCATCAGTGATGACATCATCATAATATCCTGGTGTGATTTGCTTCATCTCTTCTGCATCAAAACATGTGGTATATTTGGGCATATTGGAATATTTTTTTTTACAAACAAAATGTAATATATTCTCTTGCAGGTCTTGAGACCTGCCATTGTTGACATCATCATAATATGCAGTGTTGAACACTATTTCTAATAAGATAAACGTTTTAGTATTACGAACAGTTGAGTCACTGGTGACATATTTAATTTACTGGAAGAATTATATTTGTATGATTTTTACTGCAAATTACATTTTATATATTTTTTCATTGAGTTTGAACATCAAATGATTTATTTTTAGGTATTAATTTGAATATATTTCAGCTGCCTGACCTAAGAGAAGCTCATCAGCATCTTCATACCCAGAATGCAGTTCTTCAGAGATGAGACTCCCTGTAAAAGAAAAGCAGAACAGTCAGAAACATGTTCATCATTACAAACAGACTAAATCCTCATTTTCTCTGGATCATAAAGCATTGTGTTAGTGACAATACAACAAAAATGTCAATTACTTGCATTTTAAAAACATTAGAGACAGAATGTTTTTGTTGGGTTTTGTTTTGTTTTTGCCAATTAGCAAACACACACACATGTATCCTCACATGAACCCATTCATCACTGCCTTCCAGAAATACACTCAGGAAGAGACCCAGTCTGACACACAGACACTTTCTCTCTCTCACACACACACATGAACATGCACCTGCAGCTCTGTGGTTTTCTGTCAGGAATTCTGTGAAGCAGGAGGTTTAACAGAACTAATAATAGATGAACATCAACTGTCTGACAAAGCATTGATATCAAAATAGTAATAAAAATAGTAAAGCCAAACGCTAAATTTCAAATATTTAAATTTGTGGATACTGAATTTTGCAAAGCATCTAAAAAAAAAAAAAATTTTTTTAAATAACAAAACATAGGGCACTGATGCATTAGTAGGAATATGAGAAGCTCCCAGCAGCTCCAGTAACTGTAATATGATTTCATGAACAGAGGCAGAGGGTGTGACCTTTGAGTCATATGGCCCCTCCTTCTTTATTTGACTCCTCCCCCATATCATCATAGTCTGTTTTTAAAAACACGCAAATTCAAGTTCATTTTTTTTTATCATGATTTAGTTTAAATAGGGTTTAAATGAGCGACATAATGATTGACAGTAGATTATGTAAAAAGATGACAAAAACATACCTAACAGGTTTCTCTCATCTTCATTGCTGTTCTTCACATCATCATACTCCTCCTGATCCCCCTCTGATACACATGTGAAATAAAAAACCTCACATTGTAATGTGTAACACAGCTTGTGTCATTCATCTCATTCTCCTCATGACTGTCTGAGACTATTAGATTAAACCTGATAAAGCCATGATGATTCATTAATGGTAGAAACACGTGTTCAGTATCATAGAAATATATATAAGAGTGATATTAAAGGGGTGGTTGATTGCGATTTCACTTTTTTTAATGTTAGTGTGTAATGTTGCTGTTTGAGCATAAACAATATCTGTAAAGTTACGATGCTGAACGTTCAATGAAAACGGAGATATCGTCTTTTAAAGTTCTGGCAGTTTAATTCCTACAAAAACGACTGGCAAGGGACTACAATGAGTTACTTCCCGGGGCCGTTAAGTGAAGACCCCAGAATTTACATAAACCCCGCCCCCGAGAACATGCAGCAAAGGGGGCGAGACCATGCTGCACTGCTTCAGAGAAGAGGAAGAGAAGACTAGGGGTGCACATAAAAATATATTTATATTTATATTTGAATCGCGATTCTGTCATCTGATGATTCTAATGGATTCACAAGTTTCAAAACCAATTTTCTAAAGCAGCGGTTCTCAATCCTGTTCCTCGTGTCACCCTGCTCTGCATCACGCTCTCTCTCTCTCTCATTCAGATCATTAGCTCAGTGAATACACTTATTTTCACATACTGTAGCTATGAGAAGCATTATACATAGGCCTGTCACGATAACAAATTTTGCTGGACGATAAATTGCGATAAACGATAATATTGTGGTTCTAAGACCAGTTTCAACTAATATAATGATAAGGCCATACTAATGCAGGTACACCTTTTCAAAGATCAATAAACTTTTATTTCTAAAGAATATTTAACACTGAAAATGGACAACATTTTAAATATCCACAATAAATGAACAAAACAACCAAAAAAACAAAACAAAAGCAATGGACTGTCAGTGAGTTAAAACAATGCACTTGAATAAATACCAAAAACAACCAAAATCAATAAAGAAAATGGATGTAAACAAAATTGCACTTCAAAAAATATTAAACATTAGACTCAGACATAAATAGTGCCAGTTATGACCTTTGTAAACAAACAAAGACTCAACAGGCCATGTGCAAAAAAAGATTTTGAAAAATAATTTCTCCAGCATAAAGCTTTGTTCAAATAAAGCAAAAGTGAATTGCCGTAAATGTCCACCAAGGACGAGAGAGAGAGAGATATTTTATGGCAGATTACGAGCAATGTGTATATGCCAGTTAGGGATGCTCATATTGACCGTTTAACCGTTAACTGAAAGTAAACATTTTGACCGATTAAGGGGACGTTCACATATCGCGTCTTTTGGGCGTTCAAGTACTTTATTTCAAATGTAGACGCGCGGTATGCGCGCTCATAATTGAAGCGCTCGTTTTTTCCAGGCGCGTCCGCACCGTTTTTTAGTTAAAAACATCTCAACTTTTCAGAATGACGCAAGAGCACCAGAACCAACTCAATTTGCTTCGTTGTGGGTTTAATTAAATTTTGGTTTTTGAAAAATGGGGTGCACCCAAACACTGCAGAGTTTTTTACTTTTCTTCGTAAATAAATCTTGTAGCAGAGTTACAGCAAGGGTTTTTCGGTGGTGGAAATCCATTACTGAAATTTCCTTGCAACGGAGATCGCAGCTGATGGATGCAACGACAGACGCCTCAGGAGCGCAACTGGCCGAGCGCTTTAGAAAGGAGGAGAAAGCGGCGCGCCTAGTGTTTTCCACGCGTTTTTAGGCGCGACATGTGAACGGCCCGTAATACTACACTGAACTGAGTACCGTTTCTGTCGGACGCGTCCGATTTGAGAACCGAGGAGCTGATGATACTGCGCATGCGTGATTCGGCGTGAAGCTCACTGACACACAGCGCTTCTGAACCGAACTGGTTCTTTTGGTGTTTGATTCTGAACTGATTCTGTGATAATGTTAAATCCTCGTATGCACATTATTGCTGTTACTGTATTTGGGTGCGTTGTTGCAAAACTTAATTGTAAACTTTTCATGATTATGAGGTTTTTAACTGACTAAAGTTATGTTTATTGACTTTGGATATTTGAATGTTTGATAGACTTGACCCCATTACGTCATCGCCAATGACGTCATTACATCGAGCGTAAAAGAACCGGTGAACCATTTTTTTCAACGGGTTTATTGAATCGAACTGTCCGAAAGAACCGGTTCGCAGAAAAGAACCTAACTTCCCATCACTAGTCTGAGCTTATGCGTCCTCTTCACGCCAGTTATTTAGCCAATAAAGTGTAGGCCTATGTATTTCAAAATTGTGTCTAGTACTATATATATTAAAAAAGGTTTAATTGGCATCTTTATTTTCCAACAACCCGACCGACCGCGACCCGAATATCATTAAAAATATTTTTGGATGACTCGTAACCGCGGGTAACTGGTTGATCATTTTGGATCAACCCGCGCATCACTGATCCCTCTGTATATATGTTAACTCGCTGGGTGCGTTGACGCGCAACCACACGCCTACAGACATATTTAGCTGAGCAAGCCAAATGAAGCGAGCGAAAAGTACTATGTGGGACCATTTCGACAGAAAGGGCAACGAAGTTACTTGCAAAATATGCTACGCGGTATTAAAATAAAGCAGTAGTGCAAGTACAATGCAATATCACTTGCGACGCAAACATCCACAAGCAAATGAAAGGCGCTTCCCAAAGCTGGTCGCTCTAGCGAGATGTTATCTCTTCATTCCCGGGACATCTGTGCCACCTGAGAGGGTGTTTTCTGCCGCGGGGTGTCCACAGGCTGCGCTCCAGACTAAAGGCTGATTTATACTTCTGCGTCGGACCTACGCCGTAACCTACGCATAGACACACACACCCTACGCCGTAGCCAACGCCGTGACCTGACGTGCACCTCTCCAAAAATCTAAAACAGCGCGTCAATTCTACGCGCGGACCGCAAGCACTGTGATTGGTCTGCTAGAAACGCCTTCCTCTGTATGTACTTGAGTTTGGTGTGTGTATTTATAATGTGTACTTTAATATATTTTAATTTTACACCTTCTTATATAAAATAAAACAAAGCAAAGAACAAGTGTCTTATCATTTATTATACTACATAGCATTATACATCAGTATTTGTCCCGCGATAAAAACAATGTTGATTTGCCGTGGTACAAGTCCTTGTGAAGATTGAAAGAATGCCATCTTCTCTTGTTCCGTTGTTTCTCTCCTTTTCTAGTTTTAAATACTGATTTAATATTTATTTGTCGCCGTCATGGCTATAATAATGCTTCTCCGCCGAGCCGCTTCTTCTTCGGCTTTTGTCATGGTACTGCGGGTTACACCAGCAACATGCCCCGTGGACACTGCAGACTAGAGGTTTGCATGTGTACTGCACGTCGATGCGGACAACGACGCAGAAGTATAAATTAAAACTGACGCATAGCCTACGGCGTAAAGGCTACGGCGTAGGTCCGACGCAGAAGTATAAATCAGCCTTAACCCCACATCATGACATGTTACATTTTTTAAATGAAAATTGAAAAAAGAAATTATCGCGGCCGGAAAAATTATCGAGCTCTTTTTTTTTTATCGTGCGATTAATTGATTTATCGACCACTAAAATCCTCTGCATCTCAATCGGACTCAAACTGATTAGCAATATAGACTACGCCAGGGTTATTCAAATCTTACCCTTGAGGGCCAGTGCACTGCAGAGTTTAGCTCCAACCCTGATCAAACACATCTGAGCATGCTAATCAGTGTCTTCAGGATCATTAGAAAATCACAGGTAGGTGAGTTTGATCAGGGTTGGAGTTAAACTCTGCAGTGCACTGACCCTCGGGGGTAAAATTTGAATAACCCTGGACTACGCCATTGTTGAAGCACATGCTGAGGTGAGGGGCGGGACGTTGCACCCTAGAGGCGGTTTAGCCAATTACAACACACTGGGCCAACTAACCAATCAGAGCCCATCGTGTGTTTCTGAGGGAGGGGCTTCATAAAAGCCGGAAATGATCAGTCCATTTAGAGGAGAAGGGACAGAGCGGTGTGGAATAAAGGTAAATTATTTGAAAAATAATGTGTTTTTTAACAAACCAAGAATTAACACATGTTGGACTGCACCCCATAAACACAATCAAGCCTAGAAAAAAAACAGTCAACCACCCCTTTAAATTGTAGTTCTGTGTGACTCGCTCATTAAACCTTGAAAGTTCTGTCCAATAATGATGACATCATCATAATGATCTAGAATTCATACATGAAGATATGAACAGAACAAATGTTACATCATCATATCAGTACTGAGCATCATTTTAAAGGTATTATGTTAAACATAGTCAAAAAAAATAAATAAAAAAATACCCCTCCCCCATTTAAAAAAACACCTTTTTTAATATCAGAGTTCTGTTCGCTGTCATGACATCATCATAGCTCTCTTGTCTGTCTTCTAAATTAAACATGAAACATTACACCCATACAATATATATATATATATAGAGAGAGAGAGAGAGAGAAAAAGATTTTATATCAGTCCAATCATGTCCAAACCTGTTCCTGAAGGGACACTGTCCTGCAGAGTTTAGCTCCAACCCTAATTAAACACACCTGTCCTGAACCAAAGTAATCAAGGTCTTCAGACTCACTAAGTGCTTCTCAAATGGAATACACATCCTAGTGAGGATACATCCTTCCTAGTCCAGTCCTTCTGAGGATTCAAGGCTAGAGTCCTTCTCAGCAATAAATTGCAGAATGATACGGTCTACTTAGTGCACATGTCTACGTCATAAATGTTTCTGGCACACCAGAAAAATACTACTAGAATTATAATTTAAATAATACCTTATACTCAACAAACTTTCTTTTATTTATTTACTGGTAATTTTTTTTTGTGGTATCTCACTGGTTTACATTACACATAGTTTAGCATTATGTGATTCTTTTACAACTAAACAAATAAAAACATAATGCTTTCACCTCAAAAAAAAAAAAAAACATAATGAAATGAAAGCTCATTGTCGATTTTCATTTTCAGATCATTAATTTTTTGTGAATTGGAATCTGTGCAAAGGATTGTAGGCAACTGAAGGACGCAAATGATACACCTGAGTAGCACTCGCTAGAAACTTCCAGACAAGTGTGTTGGAGCTGGATGAAGCTAAACTCTTGGCCCTCCAGGAGCAGGACTGGACACCCCTGCTTTATGTATTTTAAATATTTAATCTTATTAGAGAATAACAGAGTAATACCTGTCTCACGATCTGGTTTTAGTCCATCAGTGATGACATCATCATAGTATCCTGGTGTGATTTGCTTCATCTCTTCTGCGTCTAAACGGGGTATATTTGGCCATATTGGAATTTTTTTTTTAGAAATAAAATGTAATATATTCTCTTGCAGGTCTTGAGACTTGCCATTGTTGACATCATCATAATATGCAGTGTTGAACATTATTTCTAATAAGATAAACATTTTAGTGGTGACATATTTCATTTACTGGAAGAATTATATTTGTATGATTTCGAGTGTGAATTACATTTAATATATTTTTTCATTGAGTTTGAACATCAAATGATTTATTTTTAGGTATTAATTTGTTTTTTTTTTAGGTATTTAACCTGAGAGATTTTAATATGTTTCTTCTTACCCAGAATGCAGTTCTTCAGAGATGAGACTCCCTGTTAAAGGAGAGCAGAACAGTCAGAAACATGTTCATCATTACAAACAGACTGAATCCTCATTTTCTCTGGATCATAAAGCATTGTGTTAGTGACAACACAACAAAGATGTCAATTACTTGCATTTTAAAAACATTAAGAGACAGAATGTTTTTGTTGGGCCTATTTGCAAAAACACGCACACACACAAACACACACACACATCCTCACATGAACCCATTCATCACTGCCTTCCAGAAATTCACTCAGGAAGAGACTCAGTCGGAAACACACACACACACACACAAACACACATGAACATGCACCTGCAGCTCTGTGGTTTTCTGTCAGGAATTCTGTGGTTTGAAGCAGGAGGTTTAACAGGACTAATAATAGATGAACATCAACTGTCTGACAGACTCTTATTAATGGTATTAAATGAGATTGATGGTTCATGTCTCACCCCTCTGAGTGAAGTGATTGTGTCTGTGCTGAATGTCCTCATAAACGGCCTCAGACATCATCCTGTGTCTCCTCTCAGAGAGAGCTGTGAGTGTAGACAGACAAACCTGCTGTCAGTTCACAACACATGACTGATCACACACTGAATAAGACACAATATGACAGTCTCTGGATCTCTCCTACCTCTCCTCATCACTCTGTTCTGCTGAATCAGTATAAGCAGTGGCACTAATAGCAGTAAGAGCACAACTCCCAGAACAATCACAAGCACTGGGGGAGACGCTGGTGGAGGAGAAGCTGATGTTGTTGTGGCAGGAGTAGTGGACACTGACAAATCTGACAAAACAGACACAAACACATTAACACATTAACAAACATTAACATGATTGTATTGAACACTTAAAAAAATTTTTATATATAATTGAATATATATATTTATTATATTATTGAATATATATATATATACTATATATATATATATATATATATATATATATATATATATATACACGGTATATATACAATGTGTAATATATGCTCAATCTTTGAATTAGATACTATGTATTTTGATTCAAAAAAGGAATCGTCTGGAACAAAAAATTCATGTTGTCCACAAAATGCTTTTTGTGTGTTCCATATCGTCATTCAACGTCACATAATACTTATAATGCATAATACTTCACTCTTCAGGCACCTGACATAACACTGAATGTGGAGCAAAAATCTGTATCCATCCTGGAATTCTGTGGGAGAAAAGATTAGTAATTATGAGATTAGTCTAGATGATCTTACCAGAGCAGATGACTCCAGCATCTTTAGTATGATTAGCTTCTATTCCCCATCCACTGAATCTACAGTTTGTCAGTGTCAACTCTGATCCAGTACACTGTAAATCAGAAATCCAGACTTTTCCTGATCCTTCACCAAAGTGAGCACTCTTTGGTGCAGTTAAAGCCTCTCCACAGCCAAGCTCTCTACACACCACTGCAGCATCAGGCAAATCCCAGCCACCATCATGCACTGTTCCCCACTCACCATCATGAAGAACCTCCACTCTACCAGCACAGCGACTGTTACCACCTACTAATCTCACTGTTTCTGAAGGTAAAAGAACACAAGAAAGATAAAATAAGTTTTTATTTATTTTTTATTTATTTTTACAATATTACTCAAGAATTTTGTCAATACTCATAGTTCATACGTCATTTACCTACCAGCACATACAACACTCACATTGTTCTCATGGGAACACAATTGTGAAGGTGATGCTGGACAAAGAGCAAACTGATACTCATCTCCTCTGCACTGAATCTCTTGTGTCCACATCTGAGTGTCTCCTTTGTCAAAAGCAGCTGCTCCCAGCACCTGTTCAGGAGCCCCACAGTTCAGCTCTCTACACACAACCTCTGCATCCTGCTGGTCAAAGGTAGTGGCACACACTTTGTGCCATGTGTTCTCATGAGGCACCTCTAACCTCCCAGAGCAGCGAGAACCTCCAACAAGCCTGATGCCTGAAATGTTAGGCATAACAAACTGTTTAAAATCATAATATAACATAAAAAAAATCTCAATATAAATATATAAATAAAAAAGCTTATATACTGTACTAGGAGAGGAGTGTTGTGATGCACAAATTAAAGTTGTTTTGAAATCTACAACTTATCTTAAATTATTTAGAGAGTACTGTTGTTACAGCCCTAGAGTAACATGTGGGGTCCGTGCCGGTCCTGCTCTATTTGGCGCACTGGGTTGACTAGAGGTGTAACAATATATTTTGTCACAATATGAAAATGAAGTTTAGACATTTAATTTAGCATCAAATATAGTAATGGCGCATTAAATATGGTAAACCCAAAAGGTCACACATTTGAACTTCCGTGTTTATTATTCATTAATTATTATTATTTATTAATATATGTAAAATAAAATGCATAATTTCATAAAATTTAGTCGGGGGCAGAGTGTAAAAATACATGAATAACATAATTCTGTATTTTTAGCTAAGCAGAATCATTTAATATTTCTATTCTCGTGTCATCACCAGTCCCGTGCTTAAGGGAGAAGGACCAAGTTCAAGCCTATTCAAGTCCATTCCTGATGTAATATCCAATTTAGCATTTTATTGAAAAGTAACACTTATAGAACATCAGTTTGAATTTTGTACATTAATTTATTTTGTTAATTAAAATGTTAAGGTATGTTCTTAACATATAGGTGAAAGTGTAATATTTAGAGTAAATATTATATATGAAAGTACACAAGAGAGTTTCAGGTAATGTACTGTAATTAAACTGACCACAATTCAAATCATAAACCATCATTTTTTTTTCATGCACTGTAGATCCTTTATATTTTTACACAGAGACTTATAACTTCTGCTTTCACCTCAGATCATACAGGGGTCCTATATGATTGATATAATATTGAGTGATTTCTAAATGGTTAAACTCACCCTGTATTACATCACGCCTTTGACTCTCTTAATGTTTTGTAGTCTGATTTAGCAAATCTACTTAGTAAATGCATGCTTTTATTATAGTAAATTATGTTTTTGTTTGTTAATGAAAGGTAGAGATCAAATCAGCCTACCTGAACAGACAACGCCAACATCTTCACTATGTTTACAGTTATGGTCATCCATTTCTCTTTTTGAACAATCAAGTATTGAGGACTCAGATCCATTACATCTCACATCATCCATCCAGATTTTTCCTGATCCTGGTCCAAAGTGAGCAGCACGCATTGTGTTTGAAGTTTCGTCACAGCCCAGCTCTCTACACACCACTGCAGTGTTTGTCAAATCCCAATAATCATCGCACACGGTTCCCCATTCTCCACTGTAATAAACCTCCACCCTACCAGCACAAGAATTATTACCACCCACCAGCCTCACATTTCCTGCAGACAAGATACAGAATGATGTATATAAAATGTATCTGAGAGAAGACAAACAACAGAGAAAAGTCAGCAAAAGAGAGAGGAACAGAGAAAATGACCATGAGTGAAAGAAATTCACTTTTATATTAGTGCAAATACTACACATACAAAAGGGGAGCTATAAGTTATATTATGACCAATTCATATCACAAACACAAACAGTCAATCAATATATCATAACTAACACATAACGATCCTGAATGTGTACGTACCAGCTGTGGCAAGTTTGATCACAGAAGACAAAAAAATGAGAGTTAGACAGTTCTCCATCTTTACTGATCATACACTTTGTTTGATCAACTTTGAACTAAAAGGTTCAAGAGAGACAGAGACAAAAAGCTGCACAACCACCAAACAACAAGCCAATCACAAACACTTTTACCTTATTAGACAGAAGAGAGGAAATCATCAAAAAGCTTCACTGACTAATCAGAAGGCGTATTTATGATTTTCACCATATTTATTAAAAGTACGTCAGCTTTGATGAACAGGACTCCTCCTCCATCTGATAGAGACACTTAACTGGGGAGAAACACACAAGATAGAGGGGGTGACAAAGTCAAACATACAGGAAACTGATTTCAGTGACAGGAAACATTCCAGTTTATTAACAGCATCAAAGCCCAGCATTTGCAGATATAGAAATACTAACACTCATAACAACTTGCTTCATGCTTCTCGCTTTGATTTCATGTGTAGAAATATTAGTTATAAAATCAAATGTTCTTTTTTTAAATATTTGTTTTAGCTACTGTTATTCAGAAGTATATTTTAGCAATGCTTGTCAAGTTCACGGTTAGTGCATATATTAATACATATAGGCCTGGTTTCACAGACAGGGCTTAGACTAAGCCAGGATTAGGCCATAGTTTAATTAAAAAAAATAATAATAAAATTAAAAAAAAATAAAAGTGACGTGGCATACAGCCAAGTATGGTGCTCTGGATCTAACCCATACAAAGTGCACACACACAGCAGTGAACACACACACACCGTGAACACACACCCGGAGCAGTGTGGACATTTAAGGACATTTTTAGGACATTTAAGTATTTTTTATTATTTTATTATTACCGGTGTGCATCTTGAGACAAAACAAAGGCACTGATATTTTTTTAACATCAGTCATTTTTGCAAGTTTTCTTTCAGTTGAAAGAGCTCAGACTTACATTTTAGTCTTGGACTAGGCTTAAGCCTTGTCTGTGAAACTCTTACATTTTAGTCTTGGACTAGACTATTTTTGTTTAAAAAAAATAAAATA
>NC_056575.1:5120448-5210153 GCF_018340385.1 Cyprinus carpio
ATACAATAAATAGTTCAGCAGTGTGGCATAAAAAGACTAGACTTGAAGTGATTCTGTTGAAGCTCATCTCTCTCTCATCTTCTCAGGTCCGGGGTTTTCTTTCAAAGGAAGGAGAAAAGAAAACCGAATACAACAAAGTCTTCGAAAGAGAGGAATACAATGCAAGCATGCAAATCCAGTTAGAGAGGAATATCCCGAGCATCTGAGACAATCTATACCTGGCTGAAAGGAACGACTAGCTGAAGAAGAACAAGAAAAAAGAAGAAAAGATGTAAAGGGAGAGCAGCAGATGAACGAGGAGAGACAGATGGCAGGCATAACGATTTGTGAACTCCACTTAAAAAACAGTGCGTTATTCCTCCTTTCCTTCACTGAGAAACACATCTCAAACACGACGACTGACAAAACTACTGCCTCTGATTCAGCTAATGAACCAGCAGAATCTGACAGGTACAGTAACAGCTAGTGTGTGTGTCTTAGTGTCAATTTTTTAAAATTGAGATTTACACATCATATGAAAGCTGAATATATAAGCTTTCCATTGATGTATGGTTTGTTAGGATAGAACAATATTTGATACAACTATATGAAAATCTGGAATCTGAGGGTGCAAAAATAAAAATTATTTTTACTTAATATCCTAATACAAGATTCTTTTCTGCATAAAAAAAAAAATCGGATTTATATAATTTTGACCCATACAATGATTTTTTTGGCTATTGCTAAAAATATACCCCAGCGACATAAGACTGGTTTTGTGGTCCAGGGTCACATATACAGGTCCTGGTCATATAATTAGAATATCATCAAAAAGTTGATTTATTTCACTAATTCCATTCAAAAAGTGAAACTTGTATATTATATTAATTCATTACACACAGACTGAAGATATTTCAAATGTTTATTTCTTTTAATTTTGATGATTATAACTGACAACTAAGGAAATCCCAAATTCAGTATCTCAGAAAATTAGAATATGAAAAAAAGATGGGGAAAAGGTTTCAATATTGAAAGACCCTGGTGCCACACTCCAATCAGGTTAATGAACGTCAAAACACTTGCTGCAAAGGCCTTTAAAGGGTCTCTCAGCCTAGTTCTGTAGGCTACACCATCATTGGGGAGACTACTGACTGGACAGTTGTCCCAAAAGACGACCATTGGACACCTTGCAGAAGGACGGGCAAGACACAAAAGGTCATTGTTAAAAGAGCTGGCTGTTCACCAGAGCTCTGTGTCCAAGCACATTAATAGAGAGGCGAAGGGAAGGAAAGAAGATGTGTGGTAGAAAAAAAGTGTACACAGCAATAGGGATAACCGCAAACCCTGGAGAGGATTGTGAAACAAAACCCATTCAAAATGTGGGGGAGATTCACAAAGAGTGGACTGCAGCTGGAGTCAGTGGCTTCAAGAACCACTACGCACAGACGTATGCAAAGACAAGGGTTTCAGCTGTCGCATTCCTTGTGTCAAGCCTACTCTTAACAACCGACAGCGTCAGAAGAAGCTCTCGCTTCAAAAAGGGCTGGACTGCTGCTGAGTGTTCCAAAGTTAATGTTCTCCTGATGAAAGTAAATTTTGCATTTCTGTTGGAAATCAGGGTTCTCCAGAGTCTGGAGGAAGAGGAGAGGCACACAATCCACGTTGCTTGAGGTCCAGTGTAAAGTTTCCACAGTCAGTGATGGTTTGGTTTGCGGTGCCATGTCATCTGCTTGTTGCAATCATGTCATACTGCTGGGTGTTGGTTACCTTTTTTCCACTGTGTTTTCTGAGGTCCAAGGTCAACGCAGCCGTATACCAGGAAGTTTTAGAGCACTTCATGCTTCTGCTGCTGGGCCGACTTTAGGGAGATGCAGATTTTCATTTTCCAACAGGACTGTGGCACCTGCACACAGTGCCAAAGCCTACCAGTACCTGGTTTTAAGGACCATGGTATCCCTGTTCTTAATTGGCCAGCAAACTCCGCCTGACCTTAACCCCATAGAAAATCTATGGGGTATTGTGAAGAGGAAGATGCGATATGCCAGACCCAAGAATGCAGAAGAGCTGAAGGCCACTATCAGAGCAATCTGGGCTCTCATAACACCTGAGCACTGCCACAGATTGATCGACTCCATGCCACGCCGCATTGCTGCAGTAATTCAGGCCGAAGGAGTCCCAACTAAGTATTGAGTGCTGTACATGCGCATACTTTTCATGTTCAAACTCTTTCAGGTGGCCAAGATTTCTAAAATCCTTTTCTTTGTATTGGTCTTAAGTAATATTCTAATTTTCTGAGATACTGAATTTGGAATTTCTTAGTTTGTCAATTTATAATCATCAAAATTAAAAGAAATAAACATTTGAAATATATTAGTCTATACCAGCACCTGTAGAAATATTAGTGCAGATAACAAATTGCTTCATGCTTCTCCCTTTGAGTTTGTTAGTTATTAGCCTACATCGAATACATTTTTAAAGATTCAAAAGTATTATTATTCAGAAGTATATTTTAGCAATGCTTGTCAAGTAAACATTAGTTTACATATATTAATGCATATAGTATATTAGTAGGGCATTAAAAAAAGACAATAAAATATAGGCTATAAACAGTTCATCATACAGCAAAAGTTTGCAGCTGCAATAATACTGCTATACCGATCTATTCCTTTAGGTGGGGGTAAAGGACTGAGATTGTAAATTTGATGACTACCGAATTGTTAAGTGAACCATTGAACTGAATCATTGGGTGGGGGTAAAGGACTGAGATTGTAAATAGGGGCGTAACTTGACCCAGGGGCGTAACTTGGACGAAAGAGGCGTAACTTGAAGTTGTCCCAAATCACGCGAGATGTGTCAAAACGAGATTTTGTCGGGCTGCGTTCGAACCGCATACCCTTTAATTAGGCACTTAATTCAATAGAACTAATTTAAACGAGCGATATTAAAAGTACATACTCTTACAGCCTGAATGCGTATTGGTGTATGAAGCATTAATGCGAATTTGGATATCAATCATCCGCTATGTTTATCATGTGACCTACAAAGTAAAACCGTTTGAAAAACGAGCGTGAAAAAAACTTAAAAAGATATGAGTGAATGAAAGGTTTAATGAATGTATTTGTATTCTTGATAATGAAGATTGTAGTATACCCAATACTGTTAATTTAAGTTTTTATATTTTTAACATCCACTAATGTGATTTTTTTTTTTATAGAATTAGAAAACCAAAATCGTTATCTCTAGGAATATTTTTTCAATTATTTTATGTGTGAATTTTTTTTTCTTGTATAGTATCTATACTATGATTGAACACGTTTATTTTTTTTATTTACTGTTTTATGGCGTTATGATTGTTATTGTTAGATACAACCGTCTTACCATGATCTTTTATGTAATAAGTTTGGCAAATAATAATAAAAAGAGGTACAGGTGCACTACCACCTCACAGGCATCACTAACTCAAACAGTCCAGTACAGTTTCCCCTCATCGACGACTCTGCAATATCTGCACAAACGAAACAATCGAACAGCTGCTCGAAGATCTCACCTTTGGTGAAGATTGTTGATTTTATACACTAAAAATGTACGTATTACTACTCAAAAAAAATTAACATTACCCCATAATGAATTGCATCTTTTGCTCACCCCACCCCAAACCCCCAACCCAAAACTTACATGCAATAATAATGATAAATGCCAACCAATAATTATATAATTTTTTTTCCTTAAAAATTACATTTTAGTAAAAGCAAAGCAAAAAATGTAATTTTCTGTCGCGTGACATCAGCTATACATGAATAACACTAATGCAGTTGATGTGAATACATCAGTTTTCAGTCAAGCAATTAACTACATGAAATAGATCAAACTATTTATTATTTTATTTAGTGACAACAAGAAACATGTCTAAATGATTAAAAGGATGTTTAAATGTTAGCATCACAATCTAACTGACATACATGTACAAGTCAACAACACATGAAAAAACAAAGCTTTCTTTTCAAACTTACTGTTATAACAATCATGTTATTTACAGACGGTGAACCCCACATCTTACTATCATCTCAACACAGCTGAGACAGTTCTGCTGGCGCTGTGCTTTAACAATCTCACTCTTCTCAACGCGGGGATGTCGTTGAGCAACAGGATGAGGAAGACCTTGATGACGGCTCTCTGAACCCCACAACCTTGAAACGAGAGCAGAAGAACACATGCAGGACAATCTGAGTGCTGCTGTGTCTGCTCCAAACAATCGTGTGCTGCCTCTCCATGAGCACCACTACCTGTAAAACATTTACACAGAGAGTTTACAAGTAATGCATTGATTTTATTACTTTTTAGTAGTGTGCTAAACCACTGAACTGGGTTCAAAACTGGGTAACTGCTAAAGACGAGCACGGCTCTTTTCTCCAGCTTGATCAGAGGATTGTAGGCCTCGGGGTAATAAGAGCACTGTCACTTCAGATATAAAGCTCCATCACATTTTTTGATGATGCTTTGAAGCTTCTGAAAGTCAGCCTTCCGTCTTTATAAACAGAAACCAGCAGAACAAACTTTACCAAAAAATCAAATCCTCAGTGTCTTTTGGTTTTCTCTAGATGGTCTCGCTGCTCTGGGGGTCACTGATTTGATGAAGAGACCACAGCAGTCAAATCTGGTCCTGATGTGCCCGACAGTAAGAGCTGCAGTGATGGAGCGTCTCATCCGTGTCTCTGGACCATTTTCAGATGGCTGCAGTGGACTTCTCCATCCTCCATCCTCAGTGCACACACCAGCCTGTCCTGCACAACATTTTTTCATAACCTACAAAAATACAACACACACAATACACAAAAGTCATTACAAAAAGTTATTACTTATTCTTTTGTTTCAGGTTTTTTCCTTTTTTTTTTTTTTCCCCTTGTCCTTGACGGTTCCTGCTCCACCACAAAAGATCTGCAGCAAATGCACGAAATCAACAATAAGAAAAGTGCTGTAATAACTGTTTGGGAAATTACACTAATTAAAATGTTTTATTTATTTCTCTAGTGTGTACTTACACAAATCCTTTGATGGCAGCATTCCTTCATCAGTCACTCTATCTACAGCAGATAAACATAATCTGTTTCTGTAACATCCAGACAAAAGTTCAAGTAACCTCTGTGATTTATCTGTGATATACTGCATCTGCATGGTTGAGTTAGTAACTGATGTAACTCGCTTTTTATCCAACACAAATGTTCCTACAATTATCAATATTGCAAATGGACAAATAAAATAGATAAACTAGGTGTTTCGTTACTGTATGTAGATTTGTTTGTTTACATGACTTACACTCATCTAAAAGCAGTGTTGACAGTGAATTCTACATAATAGCACACACACATCACTCAGATGTCTGTTTCATGTCTGTTAAATGTGCTCATCTGCAATACTTATTAAAGACTATCCTGTCAGATGATAAATAGACAGTTAGTAAAAGTCTTATAGATGTATATATGGTATTTATGTAAATCCACTTTAAAAGAAGTGTACTTAATGGAGTTCCCCTGTTAGTTATTCATTATAAAACGTGTTTTTACAGCACACATCACAAATATGCTATATTATGTAAGTAACAAACAGGGTTTATGATTAAGCCAGGATCAGGCCATAGCTCAATTAGTCTTGTCTGTGAAACCGGAGGATAGCGGTCTTTACCACCTTTTGCTATATGGTTGCTGACTTTACACCTTGAGTTTTAAAAGATTATCAGAAACTCCAAAATCAATAACACTGTATGAAAATAACTTGTACTCTTAAATTTAAATAATTATTTCGTGAAAAAATATATTCTCACCATTGTAACTCATTGTAACTTCTTTCCAGTTTAATGGCGGTTGGCATCCAGCTTATTGGTGCAATACCGCCCTCTTCTGTCCCGGAGTGTGGATCAGATAATAGGTTTTCCTACTAAACGTACACATCACTCACATTGTCTCCTAACATTAATATCAACACACACCTTATGCATCAAATCCTGCCTAAAACCCCTGCTTTCCTTAAAAAACGTAATCAATATTCTACTCTGTGCCCTACTGAAAGCAGCCACAACTTATCATTTTGACATCTCGCGTGATTCTGTGAGATTTCGACAACTTCAAGTTACGCCTCTTTCAAGTTACGCCCCTGTCTTGCAGTCTGCAGACGTACACGCTTGGAATCATTGGAGTTCACTCAGCAAAACTGTAACGAGATATTAACATTAAAATAACAAAATGAGCGCTGGATGAAGAGGATACTTACCTACAATCAAAATCAACCGAAACGAATATTATGCTGTCATAATTTAGTAGTTGTAATTTTGTGGGTGTATTTTTGTGAGTAGGTACTGCAGGTAAGGACAATTTCCAACCGAAAGAATATTAAAAGTATCAAAAAGTTGTAGGACATTACCATAGTTTCATTTATGACTGCAGCATTTGTCAACTGTCAACTGTGCTTGTTTTATATTGATGGATAAAACATGATCTGCACTGGGGTTCTGTTCTGCTGTTAAGCATTATAAAGTCATAATGTATTGTTAAAGATATTATAAAGTGATTATTATGAATTATAGTGAAGAAATGTGTATTTTAAACGTGTCACAGTATGTTGAATTAAACATAAATGTGTATTTTTAAAGTGTGATAGTTTGTTGATTTAAAAGTAAAATACCCAGCAGACAAGCGATATATATGCATATTTATTTTCTGGTTAAAAACACACCTTATCACATAAGATTATTATTAATAATAATAATAATAACGATTTTAATTAGTATCGTATAAGTTAGCCTACTTATTTATTTATTCAGCATTTATCCACTTACAAATCTCTAGTGCTTGCTGCAGCGATGCTGAGGGCTGTTAAATCACTCACGGTCATTTGGTCATATGTTTAGGATGTCTTCAACTATCACTGTGGTTGTACCAGATTTTAAGTTTGATTTCAGGGTTTGTGTAATGTCTTATTGAAATACACACACACACACAAAGTATTAACAGGGCCAAAAAATAAAAAACTCACAAAGGCTTAAAAGTTTTAATACAAAAACATGGGGGGTGGGGGCTGTGTAATATAAAAAGCTGAGATGTGACATATCAATAACAATATTGCTCAAAATTTGTTCAGATTTGTTGAACCGAGGCAGCGGATGATCATTGAGCCGAATCCCCCCTTCTTTTTTTTTTGTCTTCTACATATTATTATTATGTTTTTTTGTAAGTAATATTTATTATATGTTTTAATGTTTTTTTTTTGTGTGTATTTTTTAAGTGTATATTTTGGAATATTTTATAAATTAAAATAAAGATGTTAATATAATGAGAACAAAAGGGTTATAATAACTTACCCAACGGGTTTCTCACATCTTCACTGACACTCATCACATCATCATACTCCTCCTGAACTCTCTCTGATCAAGAATGACAGAAAACCATGTCATTTCAGTTCATAAAACACTTTCATCTCATTTGAAGGATCCCTTGATTAAACAGAACACATGTCTGAGGCCTAGTTCACACATACACGGGTATGTTTATAAACAGGAGTTTTTCCTCCATTTAAAAAGAAAATCTTGTCCACATGAAAATGCAAAAACAATCAATGAAGTGCTGTCAAGAGCATGTCAAACCAACAGGTGGCGATATAACCCTGACAATAAAGCAGTGTTGGCCAATCAGAAGCCTGACAAAAGTGCCAGTGCTACATCACAAGCTAAAATCTCTACTGCTATACTCTCTATTGCTAAAATCTCTATTGCTATAAATCTTCACCTTGGCAGGGTTTTTTTTTAAAAGGGTTCACTTTCAGTGACCTGATACTGTGTTTGCGTGTGTACGAACGGCCAAACCACACAGAAAAAGCTGCAGTTTTGTGAGTTGTGGTTTTGATGTTGACAGTGTTTGTTTGTTGTTGGATGTTTCCTGTGTGTTTTCTGCCCCGTCTGCTGTGTGCTCAAGCATGCCGCATGAGTCCTGAAAAGTGAAGCCAAATAGACTCTATCACCCCCAGGTGACTGGCTGCAGTATAAGTCATAAACCTCACCCTCTCCATGTAATGTAATGGGACCTGAGACAAACTAAACAATCAAATTACACTTCAAAAAAATTTTTTCCCAAAGACATTTTCTGTTATTTTCAGTAGTTCTTGATATGCTGATGTATGTTCAAGTGTTTGTGTTTCTAGTAAGTTTGCTTTTTAATTAGTTATTTGGTGCTATAAAAATGGGGCGTGGTGTCATGATTGTGAGCTTGCGATTGGGTCTGCCGGAATTTGGGCGGGACTTTAATACCACAGCTCCACCTCACGATCACTACTGCGCAGACTCGGGCTCCAAATGATGACATTTTTGCAAGATGATAGCTCCCATACTGAGAATGTTTTGGCCCATCTTTACACTCTGTGTGTGTGGCTTGTTTGTCTCCATAGTTAACGTTATTAGTTGCCATAGGCACTCATTTCACCACACCCATCTGCGTGTTAGTTCCCATAGTAACTCATTGGTCCCTTTTGTTTTCCTGGGTATAAATGGCCCTTGTGTTTCCCTTGTGCTTTGTTAGCTGTTGAATATAGTGGTGATTATTTTTCCTGTGTTTCTCCTCCTTGTGTTTTTTGTTTCCCATTTATTCTCTCATTTACTTCTGTTAAACTACTGCAGTAAGATCCTGATCTCAGCAAGCTTTTCTCCAGCACATTATAATACTCATGTAAATATGCGTAGAGTGATTACATTTTTTTTATTATGTGCATCTCACCTGTTACCCCTTAAGAGCTCTGTCTATTAATGATCACATCATTATAATTTTCTGGTGTGTTCACTACACATGCCAACATGATTCAAAATTAAATGTAAGTCAAAAAGCCTATTAAGATGGTAATTTTGTGCTGTTTCTTATGTCTAGCGGTGTTTCTTTTCTGCCTCCTACTGGACATTTAAGGTACTACACTTTATTTTGCTGTTTACTTTCGGTTTCTCTCAGTGAACACAGTCAAGAAGAATGTGCATGCAGTTCCTATGGGTTACTGATTCCATCGTTCCTGCTCAAAGGGAATTCAGGTCAAAAAACAGTTTGGCACTCCAAATTATCAATACCAATCCACTCTACCTTGCTGTCCAGTCACAAGCTGTTTTACGGATCACTTGGGTGACAAAGTCTTTCAGGGGACTCCTGAGGATGCTAAGCTTTCACTTTCTGTTGAGTATGACATCTTCCTTGATGTTATGAACAGAGAAATGTACGTAGATGAGTCAAACCATTGGGTAGCTCACTTACCATTCCGTTTACCTCGCAGTCCACTGCTGAACAACCGAGACCCAGCAATGAAGGATCTTAATGTCCTGCAGTGCACCTTACGGTACTTTCACACGGGGTGTCGGCATCAACGCTTAATGGAGAACGTTTCTGAAGCTTTGTGCTGACGCGACTGTCATAGTGACAATAGGCAATCATATTAGTTTTCTGGAGTTGTATGAAAGTGATTGGTTAGCGTCTGCACCAGGGTATTTGCATAAGGCGATCTGATTGGCTGATGCCTGCATTGGCGCTTGAAAAGTTGTAAAGTTTTCAACTTCTGCCGTGAGCAATGGACTCAACGCGACGGACCCACAAATCATTTTGCCAACGCTTGACGTCACTCCATTCAAAGTAAATGAGAGGCGTTGACGCCGATGCCCCATGTGAATTGAGTTTATACGAAACATGTTCATCAACCAACATGCAGAAATAGCTCCCCCACTGCAGCCTGATGAAGAATGCTGGTATTTACCAATATTTGGTGTGTACCACCTTCTGAATCCTGGGAAGATTAGGGTCATCTTCTATTCTAGTGAGCAATATGAAGTTGTCTCGTTGAATAGCATTCTTCGTGGACCAAATCTAAACAACAAGCTCCTGGGGGTCTTGAGGCACTTTCGTAAGGAGCAGATTGCAGCCACAGCTGATGTAGAACAAATGTTCTACTGCTTCAAGGTCAGGGAAGATTACCAAAACTTTTTGAGGCTTCTGTGGTTCCAGGATAATGATCTCTCCAAAGAAATCACAGAGTACCGAATGACAGTGGTAATCTTTGGGATAAGACGAGCAGCTGAGTTCGGAGAAGAGGAGCATGGAAGAGAAGCCAAGCACTTTGTCCACAGAAATTTTTATATGGACGAAGGCCTGATCTCTGTATTCAGTGCAGCTGAAGCCATCAGTCTACTAAAATGCTGGCTGAGTCAAACATCAAGCTCCACAAGATTTCATCAAACAGTCATCAAGAAAGAGCAAATGACCTGAAGGATCTGAATTTGAGTGTCGATCCTCTACCTCTCCAACGAAGCTTAGGGATGAGTTGGAACTTAGGGACTGACTTTTTCACTTTTCAGATATCTACAGAAGTTAAACCATTCACACAACGGGGCATACTTTCAACAGTTAACACTCTATAGGATCCTTTGGGACTTGTTGCCTCTGTTACCATGCAGGGTAAGACCTTAGTAACAGAGCTGTCATCAGAGCAGTTTGACTGGGACAGGCCACTCCCAGCTAATAAAGATTCTTTAACATATCTCAAGGAAGTCCAGATTCACAGACCCTGTGTACCAGTCTCTATGTTCTACACTTCCAAGAGAGAGCTAATCATTTTTGCTGATGCTTCTACATTAGACATAGCAGTGGTTGCCTACCTCAGGTTTGTAACTACAGACGGTCAGTGTCACACTGGGTTTGTTATGGCCAAATCAAAGTAGCGTCATACCCTGCTCACGCAGTGCCACGTCTAGAGTTGTGTGTGGCAGTTGTTGCTGTCGAGCTGGCAGGACTGATTAAAGAAGAGCTGGATGTGGATCTAACCGCAGTAAAATTCTATACTGACAGTAGAATCGTTTAAGGATAGAGTACATCTACAACACATCCTGACTATTCTATGTGTATGGTGCTAATCGAGTGGTGCAAATCAGACGTTCCACAAAGCCAGAACAGTGGCATCACGTTGATTCAGACCTGAATCTGGCAGACCTCGGTACCAGGTTCATTCCAGCAGCTGTCCTACCTTACACTAATTGGATCAGGACATTGGCCTTAGGTGGTAACCTTGACCATGAAGATGACATAACAGTCTCTAGGATCACACAGATTTGAGCACTGCTCTGAGTGGAGATCCCTTGTAAGAAGTATAGCCAAGCTTGTCCATGTTGCAAAATCATTTTCTCAAGACAGAAATACAGGGGATTGCAAAGGATGACGTTGGTGCAAAAAAGTTCTCCAGTCTGAGCGCACACAAGCAAAACCTTTATTATTAAATGTGTGCAGCAAGAGCAAAGGATGAACTCAAGAGTTTGGAGAAAGGTGGTGAAATCTCACAGCGAAGTGCTCTGAAAAAACTATCTCCCTTTGTAGACAGCGAAGGACTGATTAGAGTGTGAGGTCATTTACAAGAATTGTCTGAACAGGAAAAACACCCACTAATAATTCCAGCAAGTCAACACATAGCCACGCCTGTTGGTCAGATACTACCATGATCGAGCGGCACATCAAGGAAGACATCTAACTGCCGGTGATTCATTAGTGCGTTATCTGTAGGAAGTTAAGAGGAAGACTCGAAGAACAGAGAATGTCAGATTTACTTATGGACGGAGTGAAAGTGGATCCTCCATTCACTCATGTGGGTGTGGATGTTTTTGGGCCATGGAACATAATATCACGCCGCACTAGAGGTGGCAGCTCTGAAATTAAAAGCAGGGTTGTCATTTTCTCTTGCTTAAGTACAAGGGCTGTCCATCTGAAAGTCATTAAGTCCATGTCAACCTCAAGTTTCATTAATGCCCTCAGACGGTTCTTGACCAGTCAAACACTTCAGATCTGACAGTAGGGCTGGGTACTGAGTTCAATACTTTTTAGGTACCGACCAAATTGCCTCGATACTATCGAGTATCGAAAAATGACATGTTGTTCGGTTCCAGATTTCGATACCTAAGGAGTTAACTCGTCAACGTCAGTGCTCAAACAAGTACATATGAAATGCACAACAACACACACAAAGTCACTCACACACACACAAACTCTACACACACGAGACGCGCGGAACTCCCCGCGCACATACCATAGACTGTATAAAAACACATACTCATATGAGGCACGCGCACGCACAAACTTTTCACGCGCATACTTATGAGACGCGAGCACACACACATAATACCTTAAAGATGTGGAAATGTCAATCAAAAGTGTGGGTACATTTCTCCAGGCTCGATGCCATCAGCGCGAGATGCAGTATTTGCGTTAAAATAATTGCTGCAAAGACCGGTACCACGACAAATATGATGAAGACCTTGACAGTGCACGGAGTAAACATAAGAGCAGAAAGTTACCGTCTTCGACTGGTAAATGAAGATCACTCTGACAGTGTTTATATTGTAATAAATAATAACCTACTGAATGTACACTGCCAGTCAAGTATGTGTTGGTTAGTCAGAATTTTTTTTTTGTTTGTACATAATCTGATTTGAATAAAATTTCTTGATGATCTGGATTTTATATATATATATATATATATATTATATATATATATATATATATATATTATATATATATATATATATATATATATAAAAAAGTAAAACACTTTTTTTGAAATCAGAGTTCTGTCCGCTCGTCATGACATGATCATAGCTCTCAGGTGTGTCTTCTACAAATTCACACATTCATCACAGACACACACATTCATTTAGTGATGGGAGAAGCAAACCTTTTTTGAAGCTTCGATTCAAATGAACCAATTGCTTTGCAAAATAATTCACTGTTTCGAAGCGCTGTGCAACAAACACTCAGGCCAAAACATGCATAAAAACATTTTACAAGTAACATTTTACAAACCCATTACAAATGTTTTATTGAAAGTATAATACAATAAATAATAAAATACCATTAAATGTGAAGTGTTTGTATAATATGCGTTTTTAAAATAATTGTTAATTTGCAGGGCTTGTTTTTGTTGGTTTTATTAAACAGGGCAATAAGAGACTATTAAGCACTACTAATCATTTTAATTGCAAAAATGTCTCATTAAAAATGTCTACAAATTGATCAAACTGATCCGAGATCATATAAAAATCATACGCCGCTGATTCGCTCTTTAAATTTAGTGGATTATGCCGAGTCGAACCATACCTAATTGTCCCATGTCGGCCATTTTGAATTTTGTCATAAAATGCTATATTTTACATGATGTGTCTTCGGCATCATGCTGATGGCGCTCAAAAATTTTTGTGGCAGCGCCACATTGTGGCCAAAAGTTATAAAGAAATTTACAAGAATGTTAATAACATTTGAATAAATTGGGCTATTGTAATTAAATTGGTCTCTATATATTCTTTGTGCCATGCCGAGAACATCAATACCAATTATGCCAAAACTGACTGAACTTCCTGTCTGCCATTTTGATTCATGCTGAAGACCTACCTTTTCAAACTCCTCCTAGACCGTTGGTCCAATTTTTACCAAATCAGACCATGCAGGCAAAAAGTTATGGATTTTGTGTCGATACACAAAATGGTCATTGTTTAACGCATTAACAGATTTTGCTGGTATGATGGCAAACTACATCTGAGACTGTATCTCTGCAAAGCTTTGACATATTTACGCCAAACTTTGTATGTGCCATTGCCACCTCATACTGACCATGCCACATCAATTTTGGCAACAGCGCCACCTATTGGTCAAAAGTGTTAAACCAATCATTTACCATTATTAATGAAATTTGCAAAAATGCTTATAACTTTTCATTACATTAGCCTATTGTAATCAAACTGAAAATAGTTGAAAATAAAGTATTGGGTAGGGTTAGGTTAGGTTTTGGTCCCAATAAGGTGGCATCCATTTAATAATTTCAATTAAATTAATAAATTTATTTGAAATAAATCAATAAGTTATTATTAGTGCAGATAATTAGACATAATTTGCAATAAGTAATTAGCAGAATATCCTGCTATTTTAACACAGTATAAATAGAATCTAGCTATTTGCACTTAGTGTAAATAGCATAATCATATCACTAAAAAATACTGCTATTTTCACTGTGAAAATAGCATCTATTGCTATGAAAATAGCTATTTTCACAGTGTAAATAGGTTCTATTGCGTGAAGTCCCCCCTCCCTCCCACGCGTACAGCACCTCCAACCTAAAACATCTTCCCGCGCCCCTGGGCATGATGCCAAAATGACTCTGAGGCTGTATCTCTGCAAAGCTTTGAAATATTGACACCAAACTTTGTGTGTGACATTGTCATCTCACACAGAACACACCACATATATTTAATAACAGCACCACCTGTTGGTCAAAAGTGATAAGCCAAAAAATCATATTGGTTGTGGTTGTATTTATGATTTTTCAGGCATTTTGACTAAAATCGTCTTAAAGGGATAGTTCACCCAAAAATGAAAATTTGATGTTTATCTGCTTACCCCCAGAACATGCAAGATGAAAGTGACTTTGTTTCTTCAGTATAACACAAACTGTTTTCTTAAATTGACACTCCCAATTGAGATTGTAGATAGAGTGTCAATGGTCCATTTGAGAGATAGGTGGCAGTAATGCACTTATAAGTCTGCGATCCGCCGTAAAGCAAGAAGAAGAAGAAGACGCCTCACACGCAGGCTGTTTTGAGGAAGAGTTCAGTACAGTTCAGACAGTTCAGGCATTCAAGTGCATCAGAGGTAAAAAACTATAAAAATACTGTTCAGTTTCTTGTACAGACCAATCGTTTTGTGTCTTTACACATCAATGTATCATCACAAGCCGCTGGGTTTAATTTGGTGTAGTTTGTATATGTTTTTTTTTTTAGTTTTGTTGTATTTTTTAGCCGTGATTCCCATTCGCTTCCATTATAAGACTGACAGACTTAAACCATTTAGGTTAAAAATCTTCATTTGTATTCTACTGAAGAAACAAAGTTACCTACAGTGCTGTGCAAAAGTCTTAGGAACATTCGTATTTTCACCCCAAAAAAGGGGTTTAAGACGTTTATTTATATCTGTCGGTAGAAAATATCAGTTTACATTTCCAAACATTCATTTTGCAATTAATTTTAATAATAATCTAGTGAGATGTATGCACAAGCAGTCTGACAACAGCCAGTGCTCCACACAGAGATCTGATCTCACCATCATCAAATCTGTCTGTGATTACATGAATAAACAGATGAAACTGAGACAAACTAAATCCAGCAGAACTGTAGCAACGTCTTCAAGACATTTTAAGAAACCTGCCTCCAAAGCTACAATACAGTGAGAAGTTTTAGGCACTTGTGTAAATATGCTGTAAAGTAAGGTTGCGTTCAAAAATATTGTCATAAATGGATTTTATTTATCAATTAACTTCTATTAACTAAATCAAATCAATATTTGGTGTGACCAACCTTTGCATTTAAAACAGCTTTTGTCCAGGTACACTTGCACATTGGTTTTCAAATAGCTTTGCAGGAAGGTTTCTTCAAGCGTTTTGAAGATACGACCACAGATCTTCTGGATTTAGTTTGTCTCAGTTTCTTCATGTAATCACAGACAGATTCGATGATGGTGAGATCAGATCTCCATGTGGAGCACCGGCTGTTGTCAGACTGCTTGTGCATTCAAAAATCTCACTAGATTGTTATTAAAATAAATGGCAAAATGAATGAATTCTTTTTATTCTTTTTCTTATTCCGCTATTGAGTCTATGATAGTCCACAGAACCATTTGCGGGAAAGTTGTGAAATTGGGCACACTCATAGAGGATAGTCTCAACATTAATTATAGCAAATTTGGAGTCTCTAACTCTTGGAGTCGCCACCACTTGTCCAAAGTTTCAATCATGTTTATGCTAATAACTTTTGAACCATAAGGCACAGAAGGAAAAATATTTTTTCCTCTGAATCCTTGGCTCATGTCGAGTCAAATGAAATCCAAAATTCAAAAATCATAAGGTTTAGTTTTTTTGCTATTTTTTATTGTTTGTGAAACCTACTTTTTTTTAAACTCGTCCTAGACGGTTCATCCGATTCTCACCAAAATGTGCTCAGATCATCTTCAGACCATGCTGGCAAAAAGTTGCAATGACACTTGAGGCTGTATCTCTGCAATGCTTTGGCATATTGACATATTAACTTTGTGTGTGCCATTGTCAAGTCACACAGAACACACCACATCGATTTGATAACAGAGCCACCTGTTGGTCAACTGTGAAAAGGCAAAAAATCATGTTACTAAGAGGCTGTATTTATGATTTTTCAGTTTTGACTAAAATCATCCTAAAATGGCTTCAATTACTCATTCCCGCAGTTGGTCTTATGCTTGCTTTTGTAGTGCTTGGCCCCGTAATTGCTGTTTGCAGCTATATTTACAATTATTTCTTTAGGTGAATTCAATATAAAGGTTATTTTTCTGAGTAGATTGTGGAATCAATATGCGCTTCGGCTCTCTAAAGTGAGAGAAGCTCATCAGCAACTTCATACCCAGAATGCAGTTCTTCAGCGATGCGACTCCCTGTTAAAGGAGAGCAGAACAGTCAGAAACATGTTCATCATTACAAACAGACTGAATCCTCATTTCCTTTAGAGCATAAAGCATTGTGTTAGTGCTTTAAAAAAATTAAATTATTGTTTTAAGTAATAAAGTACTTTACTTTAAAAAGTAAAAAAAAGTAACAAAAAAAAAAAACTTTCTTTTAAAGCTTTAAAGACATAAATCCCATGGTGTTTAGGCCTATTAGCAAACACACATGAACCCATTCCTCACTCCCTTCCAGAAATATACACAGGAAGAGACGAACACAAACACACACACACCTGCACCTACTGTACATGTACAAACATATGAGCCCCCCCCCCTTATGACCCTCTAAAAATACTCATAGGAAGAGACACACACACACATAAACATGCACCTGCAGCTCTGTGGTTTTCTGTCAGGAATTCTGTGGTTTGAAGCAGGAGCTTTAACAGGACTAATAATAGATGAACATAAACTGTCTGACAGACTCTTATTAACAGTTTTTCTGAATTTCTAAAACCCGTTTCTTGAAACCATCACTCATTTTCTCAAAACCTTAAACACAAATCCAAATACTTAAACTAAATTCAAGAAACCTCTGACTCTTCCATTAAAATCAAACAATCACTGCAAAACCATTTCACTTGCACTCAAAATCAACCAGTGCTCTCAGATCACACACACGAGTCAATAAAATAAACACTACAGAGCATTCATTAGACACTACAGAGACAAATGGAGAACACAGTATCCAGAAAATTACAGAAAAAAGTATATTGTATTGAGTAAACAATTTTGCAATTCTGTAAAAAAGTATAGTAACTGCAACTGAGCAAGGTGAATATATAGTATAGGCCTAAAGTATGTACTGCAAGAATAGTATTGTGCTGAACACTGAATAGTACTGAATGTTTGTATATATTCAGCTTTTGGATACTGCAAAAATACTGCAGTCCAACTGCAAAGGCCAAAAAGGTAAAATAAAACTCAAATCACTGGACTTAACGACTACAGACCTGTTGCTCTTACGTCTGTGGTCATGAAGTCACTTGAGAGACTGGTCCTGGCCTACCTGAAGGACATCACTGGACCCTTGCTGGATCCTCTTCAGTTTGCCTACAGAGCAAAGAGGTCTGTGGATGATGCAGTCAACATGGGATTGCATTACATCCTGCAACATCTCAACAGACCTGGGAATTATGTACGGATCCTATTTGTGGATTTCAGTTCAGCCTTTAATACCATCATGCCTGACCTTCTCCCTGACAAACTCACACAGCTCTCTGTGCCCACCTCCATCTTGTCAGTGGATCACCAGCTTCCTGACAGACAGGCAGCAGCTAGTGAGGCTGGGCAAACTCACATTCAGGACTATCACCATCAGCACTGGCGCCCCCCAGGGATGTGTTCTCTCCCCACTGCTCTTCTCTCTCTACACAAATGACTGCACTTCAAAGGACCCATCTGTCAAGCTCCTGAAGTTTGCAGACAACACTACAGTCATCTGCCTAATTAAGGACGGAAACGATTCCAAGTAGGGCTCGCTGCAGCCTGCGGTGGACATCCAACCCCGCCCACATCCAAGTGTGACGTCAGAAGTCACGCCCATTCCCCGACACAACCCCGCCCACATCCAAGTGTGACGTCAGAAGTCACGCCCATCCCCGGCACAACCCCGCCCACGTCCAAATGTGACGTAAACGAAAGCCACGCCCATATCAAATACGTCTCCTCATGTGATTTCCCCATCCCCGTACCTGGAAACCCGGAAGTATGTTGAAACAATTTATGGAAGTTAATGGGATCTAAATAAAATAATATTGTCCTTCGTTTTAATAATACACGTTTTCTTATTTTTGTAAAGGATGTCTAGGCTAAAATGGCACAACTTAAATCTAATATATATTTAATATGTCTAATATACGGAGCTGATTTTGTCATCATAACAGCTCCTAAAATGCTTATGTTGATTAAAGTAGGCTTATTGTCAATTAAAACTTTTAAACCTTACCTTGTAATGAGATAAATTCACATTTATTAAAAAACGATTTTGACCTACCCAAGGCAAAATTGAAATGCATCAAATTTAAAGGGGACAATTAGATTTTGGTATGTAAAAGTATGCAAATTTATTGTAAAAGTTTGTATTATATAATTGTCATTTAATTTTCTAAAGATTTATTCCACTTATCATAAAGTGTTAACATTTGAATGATAGAATCAACAGTTCCCCATATGCAGTAGGCTACACATACTTAGGCTGAATAAAGATTGCATTGATAGATTATATAAGTAACATGACATTGACCTTCAGGCCTTGTTCATCACAACTTGATATGAAACATGTCCAGGTCCTCCACATACTTAAAGATGATGTAGCGTATGAGCAGTTCATTCATTCATTGGTTCTGAATTAATGAATCATGGCTCGTTGAATCTAAAACAATGCACATTCCTTGGCTAAAACCCAAAGCTTTTAGCCCCTGAACCTCATGCAGGTAAATCAAACTCTCTGCAAGCTGAATGGCCGGCCTGGTGCCAGCATGGCTGGGTTTAAATTCCTGACCAGATCGTAAAACTTTATTACACCAACTGGGAGAAACAGAAAAAGCCCAGCTCGCTAGGAATTCTTGTAAGGAAAAAGTAAAGTAAATATATTCTAAATGTATTGACTGTATTTCCTTTTTGTGCTTAGATGTCTTCCATATCAAATTGGAGTATCTACAATTTTATTGTGTTAATCAAACTTTAAATGTGTGTAATTCTGCATATGAATGTAACTTTATGTTTCTCCTACCTTTACCTGTCATTTTTGGTATCTGTTTAACCGTCTTGCTTTGACCAAACCACTCATACATAGGAAATTACAGTAAACTGTATTATTCTGGAATTACCATCTTGCTGGAATATAATTGCTGAATTCTGACAACACCATAACTCACTCGAGTGGGTGTCTCCCCAGAGACAAAGGAACTTTTTTTTCCCGCTTCAGATCGTGGACGTTCATTGGTTGTTCGCGCAAACAGAGGCGTGAATCCAGTCGCTCCATAAGAGACTGACTCAGAACTTTCTCGTTGCACTTTTGTTTCGGCAATTCGTCTGAGAGAACGTCTGTCGCGATGGCTCCTTAGGAAGCTTTCATCAGTCCCGTTTTTCCTTTTCTTTTCTTTACTAAGTTTTATTCTTATATTCGCCTCTCCCTACACGAGGGAGACGAACTCTGAATTATTTCTTTGGTAACTCCACGTTCGTTGAACCTTGAAACCCGGAAGACACGAGAGAACACGCCCAGCTCTAAAAGCACGACGCACGCAGCTCTTAGCAGGCACAAAGATACCCACATGCAAGTATTATTTCCTATAGAGATTTAAACGCTGCTTTAGGTTGTCTATTCCCTTTTCAAGGTGATCTGATTCCTTGTTGTCTTTCAAAAAAGGTTACTGTATGTGATTTTGCCATACTGCGCGATCATTCTGCATGATTCTGCCTATCTCTCTCTCACCTTCTCTCCGCTCACCCTTTCACTCAACTCTCTCTCTCTCTCTCTCTCTCCTCATTTTGTTATTCGTTTTGTATTGTATTTGTTTTTTTTACTGTTTTTATTGTTATACGCATATTTACTCTGTGTGAATCGTAGTTTGATGTATTATTAGTTCAATTATTAAAAGCCAATATATTCATGATTGCTTCTGTCTAAAATGCTCACATTACGAAGTCAATGAAATGTTTGATCTTAGCTACAAAGCTTATTTGTTACTTTCCAGTAACCTAAATTTTATAAGGACGGGAGAATGGTTTTTCATGGCCAGAAACTATTTTTCCTGGAATTATAAGAAGTGATAACTTTATTGAAGTTGATAAGTTAATCTTACGGCCGTTGCTGGACAAACCACTGTTTGATTTGCATTAATTCCCAGTAAAAGATATCACGTTAATTGATATGAAGAATGGAATATTGACATATTAATGAGTAAATTACAGTGCCTTGTAATGAGTTATTGATAAATACAATAGGGCTTGGGCGCCGCGTTGCATTCTGGGACGTGGCGGCCATGTTGATGGCGTCGTGAATGTAAACACACAGCAAGTCGAACGAGAAGAAACAGAGTTGGGAGAAAGAAAAAATATGTTAAAATCGCGAAAAGGTTGTGGGATTTACAGGGATAACGCTAAATAGGGATGCCAGGGATCGGTATGTGGACAAAATCGGCACTATTAACGGTTTGGATCAATATGAAAATCCCAACAAAGAGTGGAGCACCGACGACGAGTTGCTGCCGCACTTTTGCATTACAGATATCTTCGGCTACCTTGGTTTGTTTTGTGAGCGCCTACACTTCAGAACAGTTCCGAAGCTACAAGTCATTGGAGTGTCATGTGCAGTTCACAAATGGATGGGTTAAGGAGCTGCAGATCATAAAGCCGGTAAACAGTATACAGTAATCCGGACAAAGGTAAACTGCACTCCGCCTAGTTGCTAGTTTAGTAAACCGTTAGTGCTAACAACCATTCACATGTACTTTTAACTAACTTATGTGTTTCAAAAGTTTAGTTAGTAGCTGTCAACCCTCCCGTTTTTTTCCGGGGTTCTCATGTATTTGAGCTCTTTTCCCGCTGTCTTCCCGTTGTAGTATTTTCCTGTAAAATATCCCGTTAGCCCTTCCATCGGACTGTTGTCCTGTTGCTACACAGTTGCCCTTCCAGCAAAACAGATATTTTTAAACCATCGTTTTGCTTAACGTTACTTGAAAGCAACCTTAGCGTGATATTGGCCTTTTTAAGATAACAGCGTGGTTGTTGTGAGAGCACGATTTCACACCAATGTAAGCAAAGTCACGTTAGACATAGCTTCACAATCTCGCTTAGTTAATGCAGCAGTTTTGTAGTACGAATTTTTGCTGTCAGCAGAGGGACAGCAACAGAAAGATGAATGTAGAAATTTTCCGTTTTTTTGGATGAGTAGCCCAGGATATTTCCCTTTATTTCAGTGTTTACTTAAGCTATATAAATTAATATTCAGATATTATACCTCACTTGGTCTCCGTGGTCGCGCCTCCAAGCAGGAAAGCAGTGGCAAGTTAATCCATTTTTTTTTCAAAGGGCGATTATGTGTTGCGCTATTACACCCCACAATACAGCAACGGGTTTACCATGGTTGAAATAGATTTTTAATTTATCAAATTAAGACACACGGCTGAGAGGGAGTATGTCTAAACACTGCGCAGTAGTCCGAGTAGCAGTAAAGGAGGCCATCAGCATGGCGGCCACGCCAAGTAATGACGTCACGACGCCCAAGCCCTATTGACCTATTTTTCATCTTCAATAATTTTAATGTAACTGTTACGCGAGATATATATATTAATCATATTCCTGATTAATTATTAAAATTCCCTATATATCATTTGAGCTAACGTTAACGTACTACCCAGTGCGGCTACAATATTTTTAATAGGCATCCATTGTTTCATTGGGTATTTTTATATTTATTATTTTATAAAAATAAATACATGTACAATTTTACAAAAAAAATAATAAATAAATAATAATAATAATATACACCACCAGTTTTTGAACAGTAAGATTTTTATTATTTTTTTAAGTCTCTTCTGCTCACCAAGCCAGCATTTATTTGATCCAAAACACAGCAAAAAACAGTAATGTGAAATATTTTTACAATTTAAAAGAAACTGCTTTCTATTTGAATGTAATTTTAAAATGCAGTTTATTCCTGTGATCAAAGCTGAATTTTCTGCATCATTACTCCAGTCTTCAGTGTATTAACATAATAATAATAAAATGTTTTTTTAGAATCAAATCAGCATATTAGAATGAAGGATCATGTGACTGGAGTAAGTCACCTTTGAAATCACAGGAATAAATTTCATTTTAATAGAAATATAGAAAATTGTTATTTTAAATAGCAAAATATATTACAAAAGCAAAATATTATACAAATATTTTAAAATTGGACTGTTTTTGCTGTACTTCGGATTAGATAAATGCAGGCTTGATGAGCAGAAGATATTTCTTTAAAAACATTAAAAAATCTCACTGTTCAAAAACTTGACTGGTTGTGTTTAACAAAAGGTATGCTCCAAATATTGTAAAGTCTGAGCAGCTGAATGAACAGCTGAATGATCAGATAAACAGTTCTTGATATGCAGTATACACACATACATACACAGACTACACAGAGAGATTCCTTGCTTTAATATATCCTCCGATTCTCCCTCCAGGTAGTCTTTGATGGCATTCTGTTGATTTTTTCTGTCCATCTGGAGAACGGCGGGCCCTGTCACCTCCCCACAGAATAACCCACGATGACTCTGTACCACGCTGGACAAATGTCCCTTACAAACTTCCACTTTATGTCCTCTTGGCGCTCCTGTTAAAAATAGAGAATACATACGTGTTGGGGGTATATGTGTCCACTAAAAATTATTTACCTCATCATTCTACATAAACATATTTATGATTTTTAAAACCACAAAAATCAATCAATATCTAAAGAAATGCTCTCACCGTACCTCCATGCACCACTGCATGGCTTATGTGGTCCTTCAAGTGAACTGTAACAAGTAATTTTCTTTACTGGTGAAACTGCAGCAGGGACCCCTTAACCCGGGAGAACTGCACTGCATCAGGCTTGGACTGAAAATGTGTAGAATGCTGTAAAACATGACAAACAAACATGATGTGATCTTTTCGTTAACATAGAAGAATACAAAGATAATTTGTGACATACACAGAGTTATCCAGCAAGACATAATGAAATGATGCGGTTGCCCAACAAAGTTACTGTGCATGGGTACTGTGATCAGAGTATATCATTAAAGATGTCATATGTATGTGAGTGTTTTGTGTGTGTGTGTGTGTTGGTGGTGGGGGGTGGGGGGGGGCAGGTAAGTACATATGTGTGAGAGGGATGAAGTGTGTGTGTCTGAGTGGGTGAAATGAGTGTCATGTGTGGGGGGGAAGGGTATAAAAATATTGCACATTGATTCATAATTGATTTTATGTTGTAAGACTTGTGCCTTCTATCTATCTATCTATCTGTCTCTCTATCTATCTACACATGTATGTATGTATATATGTATGTATTTGTGTGTGTGTGTGTACGCATGCATGCCACGAATACATACATACATATATACATACATGTGTGGATAGATAGACCCCCCAACATAAAAACACTCATCTCACCCCCCACCCCCAAACACACACACACACACACACACACACATATATATATAAGTATATTTGTTGCTAGCAATAATGTGCCTGTGTGAAGTTGAAATTAAAAATACTGTTGTTTATGCACATGCACACAAATGACGCACACGTTCTTAAAGTTGTCTTAAAGTTTTTTTACTTACCGACACGGCAAACAACAGCTTCTTTTTTAGCGGTTGGCAAACAATACAAATTATCTTCTTATTGATGCTTCTTCCTGTTTCAAAATGATTGAGAATGTGACGTATTTTGACATGGGCGTAGTCTGTGACGTCACACTTGGATGTGGGCCGGATTGGATGTCCACCGCAGGCTGCAGCGAGACGCTCCTCAACGAGTCTGCTTACTGACAGGAGGTTGAGCAGCTGGCTGTCTGGTGCAGTCTTAACAATCTGGAGCTAAATGCTCTCAAAACTGTGGAGATGACAGTGGACTTCAGGAGAAACCCCCCTGCACTCCCCCCACTCACCATCATGAACAACACTGTGACTGCAGTGGAGTCATTCAGGTTCCTAGGCACTACCATCTCTCAGGACCTGAAGTGGGATACTCACTTAGACTCCATTGCAACAAAGGCCCAGCAGAGGTTGTACTTCCTTTGTCAGCAGAGGAAATTCAACCTGCCACAGAGGCTGCTGAAACAGTTCTACTCAGCCGTCATTGAGTCTGTCCTGTGTTCATCCATAACTGTCTGGTTTGGTTCAGCTACAAAATCAGACATCAAGAGACTACAGCGGACAGTCAGGACTGCTGAAAGGATCATTGGTGCCCCTCTGACTAGCCTCCAAGATCTTTACATCTCCAGAGTGAGGAAAAGGGCTAAAAAAAAATCACCTTGGACCCCTGACACCCAGCCCACTCTCTTCTAAATGTTGCCTTCTGGTCAGCGCTACAGAGCACTGACCACCAGAACAGCCAGGCACAAAAATAGTTTTTTCCCGCAGGCTTTATTCAACCTGAACAATTAATCTTCATAATTATACAACGTCCATCACAACTAACTTGGTTATCTTACATATTTATATTAAACTGCACACTTTGTAAATAACATATCTGCACACTAATAACATACCTGAACACTTATTTATACAATTAAATTTTTTTCCTATACTTCTATTTCTGTATATATATATTACATTATTTAATGTTTTGTTTTTCTTTTTTATATTAGTGTTATATTACATCCCTACTGTGTTATTCCTATGTATGTCTGCACTATGTTCTTTCTTCTACACTGGAAATTCCTTGTGTGTGTAAACATACTTGGTTATAAAGCTCTTCTGATTCTGATTCTAAATGAATAGCATGTTACACTACACTCAAATACTGTAAGTTGTGCAATTGTAAAATCAGGATCAATGAGAGATTCATTCTTTCTCAGCATCATGTCTTTGTGCTTGAGTCCGGCCTAAGGACTTTACAAGTAATGTTTTTTTTTTGCTAGACAAAGAGAAAAAACCCTATGGTCTGACAGATCCAGCCTTGTTAACACTCTCTAAATCTCACTCTTTCTCTCCTCATCCTCTTCCTTCTCATCCTCCACTTCTTAAAAGTACTCTTTCTTATCTCCTTATCAGATTGTTTCCTTCTATTGTTCGTATCATCATTCCGTCACCTGTGCCACTTGTGCACTCTGAATTGGCTCATATTTTGTAAGTTGGTTTGATCACATCATTAGAAACAAGTGTGAACCATTTTTAATTGTTGTGTGTAAACGATGACAACTGTGCTTTAGTTGTGTTTAACTTTTGCTGCTTGTGTCTAGCATTTTGCAGAACAAGTGCATCACAGTGTGATTACTGTTTAAGTAAATGAGAATGTGCTTAAGAGTTTTGCAAAAAGACTGCATGAGAATTGCAAATAGAGCCTAACTGCCTGAACGTGTTTGAGCTTTGCAGAAAGAGTGATTTATTCGACAGATTGGTTAAGCTAGTGAGAATTTGGTTCAGAGATTGGGGTTTAGTTTTTTAACAATTCAGAAAAACTGTAATAGTATTAAATGAGATTGATGGCTCATGTCTCACCCCTCTGAGTGAAGTGATTGTGTCTGTGCTGAATCTCCTCATAAACGTCCTCAGACACCTTCCTGTGTCTCCTCTTAGAGAGAGCTGTGAGTGTAGACAGACAAACCTGCTGTCAGTTCACAACACACGACTGATCACACACTGAATAAGACACAATATGAGAGTCTCTGGTTCTCTCCTACCTCTCCTCATCACTCTGTTTTGCTGAATCAGTATAAGCAGTGGGACTAAGAGCAGTAAGAGCACAACTCCCAGAACAATCACAAGCACTGGGGGAGACGCTGCTGGAGGAGTTTGTGGAGGAGCGAATGGTGTTGGGGGAGCTGGAGGAGAAACTGGAGGAGAAGCTGATGATGTTGTGGCAGGAGTAGTGGACATTGACACATCTGACAAGTCTGTGAAAACATACACAAACACATTAATAATCATGCAAATGACTGATTAAACACTCAACTATTATTAGCACTAAAATTATCAAAAAGTTTTGCCGTGTCCTTCACAGCTGAGTGTAGCAAGCTTCTTGTGGGAGCAGTCAGTGTGGTTATTCAGGGAGAGAGGACAGTCCCACAGGTGAATCTCATTCCCTCTGCACTCGACTCTGTTCATCCACACAACACCTTCACCAGCACCAAAGACTGAATTCCCATCAGCCCTCAGTGCTGCTCCACAACCCAGCTGCTTGCAGACCACCTGAGCATCGCTGATGTCCCACTGATCATCACAGACTGAGCCCCACACAGCGTTATGATACACCTCCAGCCTCCCAGAGCACCGGCCCTCCCCGCCACTCAGTCTGAGAGGAATATGACCTAAAACACACTCATCAACCAGAACAGACCAGCTTCAGCACAACATTTACAACAAAACACACACTGAACCAAGATGGCTTTAAATGTATGATTAGACTTCTTGTTCTTGTTTAAATGTACATATTTCAATTATATATTTGGAAAATAAGGCTTATGTAAACTAAAATTAAATTTATTTTACATATATATTTGTTATTATATTTCATTGGTTATGTTTATGTTTTGGAGATGGTGAAATAAAACATGTCAGATGACTCCGAGGAGACTCCTGATTCTCGTCCTCTGAGATTTAAACATGAAGAGAACTGAACATTACGATAGAAAGGACATAACATCTTTCAGTGAAACATGAAAGTGTGAAAACATATCATTTAAGCCTCACAAATCATTTTATACTCTTTCCATCTGCTAAGTTTAGCTTTTCTTAAACAGTTTACTCACGACATATAAACATTGTGTTTAAAGAAACATGACTACTGAGACTATTTTACATCATTTAAATATAATCTCACTTGAGCAGGTGATTTTGGCCACTTCATCTTTATTATTACAGTCATTCTGTCCCCAGGGTGAAGATAGACACTGCCACAGATATGAATCATGTGGCCGACATGTAACTTTATCCAGCCAGTTAGGAGCTGATTCCAGTCTTTGTGTAGAATCAGACAAAACACCAGATCTTCCACAGTTCAGCTCCTGACAGATCAGACTCGCTGTGTCTCCGTCCATCTTGTTGTAGCATACATTACCCCAGGATCCATTGTAGAAAACCTCCAGATTCCCTTCACAGCCCTCAGTTAACATGATCTCTTTAAACTCTAGATGAAAATGAAAGGAAAATATAATTTTAAAATACAAAATTGAAACACCTTGGCATTATGGATATGTGAATGTGTTAAAAGGTTATTTCTAAAACTTTTAAATTAATTTTAAGTATATATTTTTTTAATAGCAGTGTGTTTACCTGAGCACACGACTCCTACATCCTCCTTGTGTATGCAGTCATGTTTTCCCCAGCCTGGAGAAGAGCAGCTCCACAGGGACGTCTCATTCCCCTCATACTCCACCTCATCCAGCCATATGGGTCCAGAACCAGGACCAAACCAGGCTGGTACCTGCTGGTTACTGAGGGCCACTCCACACTGCAGCTGTCTGCACACCACATGAGCATCTTTAATATCCCAGGAGTCGTCACACACTGTCCCCCATGAGCCACTGTGAAAAACCTCCAGCCTCCCTGCACAGTCTCCCCCAGAACCCACCAGCCTGATGGACCCCCGACCTGATATTCAGAGATAGAAAAACACATTATTGATCACGAACAACTGGAGAATCTGCCCTGATGTTGTTCTTCTCACCGATGCAGGTGATTGACAGCTGTTGTGTGGAGCTGCAGCTGAGAGTTTGTGGAGAGCTGCAGTTCCCCCAGATGAGCTTCACTCCCAGAGCACTGGAAGCCCGTCACACACTCATGACTGTGTTCAGGACTGGATGAAGAGGAGCCGTAAAAGTTCAGCACAGAGCCACAGCCCAGCTGTCTGCAGACCACAGAGGATTCAGTGAGACTCCAGGAGTCCAGCAGAACTCTCCTCCAGACCTGATGGATGAAAACTTCCACCTCGCCCTCACACTGTCTCTCTCCAGACAACCGCACCAGACCATCATGAAGAGCCAGAGAGGAATCTGAGTGAAAGATCTGACATTTTACTAAAATACTGCAAATGTGTTAAAGACCACAGAGGAACATTTATATAATAAATATGTTTTATATCACTGTTATATTTTATATAAGCAGCATGCATCACACACTGTGCCCCATTTACTGGAGTACTGATGTTCAACTCGACCAGAACAAGAGTCTGAACCGTTTGTCAGCCTGAGATCAGTGTAACCTGGAGAAAGAACACAGAGCTTACTGAGAATCTAAGTAAGAGAACAGAGATAATGATGGTACTGATCAAACAATTACATTTTAGTGAATGTAACAATTGGATTTGTTAAATAAATAGGTTAAACATTTTACCGGAACATATCAGTCCGACATCATTTTCATGGGTGCAGTTTATTTTATGTGAGTTTGATGATGGACAGCGTTGAATGTGTGATTCATTTCCTCTGCACTGAATCTCTTTTGTCCACATCTGAGTGTCTCCTTTGCCAAAAGCAGCTGCTCCCAGCACCTGTACAGGAGCCCCACAGTCCAGCTCTCTACACACAACCTCTGCATCCTGCTGGTCAAAGGCAGCGTCACACACTGAACCCCATCCACCTACAAGAAGCATCTCCACTCTTCCAGAGCACAGATGAGACCCGTCCACAAGTCTTGACCTTCCGTAGTTTAAAGTTTCTGATTTTATTTACACAACAGAGAAGACCATCTATGATTATGATACAGACATAAAACAAGAAGCAAGTACTTTAATTGATTTTTAAAAGGAAAGTGGGTAGTTTAGACCATAAAATATGCTAATTATCAATTCATTATTTATGAATTAATCTGAAAACAAATTACACAATTATTGTAAATTGCATATTAGATGTTTATGGATGAAAGTCTGATCAGTGATGCATTAACAGAGCGATGTATGGAGCAGCTCACCTGAGCATCTGACTCCAGCATCATATTGATGATCACAGTTATGAACACCCCATCCTCTTGATCTACAGTCCTTCAGTGTGGTCTCTGATCCACTACAGGCCACATTATCCATCCAGATTTGTCCTGATCCTTGTCCAAAGTGACCATATCGTGGTGCTTGTAAAGCCTCTCCACATCCTAGCTCTCTACACACCACTGCAGCATCAGTCATATCCCAGTTCCAATGACACACTGTTCCCCACTGACCTCTATGATGAACCTCCACTCTACCACTGCAGGGACTGTTACCACCAACAAACCTAACAGTCTCAAAATCTGTACATGAAAGAGAGAAAAAGAGATTTAACCACAGTAGCAGCAGAACAGCTTACAATCATAAGCAGAACACGGCAAAATCATAAGAGAGAAAACAAGATACTAAAAAGTTAGTAAATTCAAACTGTACAACTAATGCTACACAAAAAATAAATAAATAAATAAATACAAATAATCTTATCATTAAATCGGTTGCATGTAAAAGCTCAAATCATTCATAAAATTTAATTCTTATAAAAGCTCAAAACATTATTTAAATGTTTTTTTTTATATTACACAGACCTCTATTCACTTTCTAGTAATTTGAGGCCATCATAGATAAACTGCTCATTTAAACACACATTTAGATTAAACTCTTTACTGTCATTGTGTACTTACCAGATGTGGTTAGAGTGATTATAGTGGAGAGTAAAACGAGTGTCAGACATCCCTCCATCATCATGCTTGATACACCATCTGTTTCTCCTCTGCTCCCTCTGAACAAACTGAAGAAACTGGCTCCTGTCAGCCCCCTAAAGAGAGAGAGAGACTCACAGCTGCCAATGACACTCACTGTTACCTTATTAGACACAACAGAGGAAATCATCAAACACCATCAGTGACAAATCAGAGAGCAGCATTTTTATTTTCTCCATATCTATCAATAAAGTGTGAGCGCTGATGAGCGGGACTCCTCCTCCGTCTAATCACACACAGATGCACACACACACACACACACACACATAGACACCTATGAACTACTGTGTCTGTAACACAGAGCAAAGTTTTGAGAATGTGAAATCTATTTAATAATTCAGTCATAATGCAGAAAAAGCAGTGAAGGTATGACACTCTAAAATGCAAAAATCCAGTTTGCAAGAGACATTCTTTAGTTATCTGTGACCTCTGAAACAGTTAGGCTAGCTGTAGAGTTAGTATGCAGGTAATATACAGTTATAGTAGTTAGTATACACAGCAGTTACATAGTAGCCTGCATAGGATAAAGTTAGAATAGTATTTATAACTCTTATTTTATTTTATTATTTCGCTTTTTTTTATTTACTGTTTCATTTTTTAATGCTTCCTGTTATTTGAGCTTGTTTGTTATTGTTGTTTCCTTTTGATTACTATTCCTTCCTTTTGTTAGTGTTCATTGACATTTTACAAAAATAGACATGTTCATTGCAAAATGTTTACATAAACTATTATGTTTGAATGAATTGCATTTTTTTAAATTAAATTCTAAATCAATAAAAGGTTAACAAAATGCTTACTTGTGTTCTCTTTCTAACATGTCCGATAATGTTCAGGTTTGATTGTAATCATAATGCAAAAACTTTAATGTAAATAATGCATGAAATCATTATTTTTAACAAAAAAAAATCTAAAACTATACAAAAAGTACTCTTTAGAATGTATTAATATATATTCAAGTCCACTACTTAATATGAGTAAGCAATTATGTCTAAAAACAATGAGGGAATTCACAAGCCTCTCTATAGATTCCTAGCAATACGTGGCTGCACCATGCACTTACGTTTATCTTTCTTTGCTCTGACCAAGTGGCGCTAAAAAAATCTTCAAAAAATGAATTTTTCAAATGTATTTGAAAGGCCTAGTCTCTGTTTTAATCTGAAATACAACATTAATTTAAAAATAATTGTGAAAAATTTGAAAAAAAAAAGAGTACTATTTTCAATAAGAAAGATTGTTCATAACTATTGCATAAATATTCAACAATAATACCTTAACATTTTCTCAAAATAAAAAATAAAAATTATTATTGAATAAAAATATTTTCCTTTGATTTTACTGGGGGGCAAAAAAGTTACATTTCTGGTGTCTGGTCACCCTGAGTGTGACTCCCAAATGAGGGCCGCCCAAGGGTTAAGGGAAACGATGCAGTCAAACCACGTATTACACAACATTTCACCACAAAATAATAGATGAAAATGTTTTAAAACCTTACCAGTTTGTTAGATCTCTTATAATCCATTACAGCGTACAAAACAATTGTAACAAAATGGCTGGGTTTGTATAAAACGAGATACCAGGATGACATAATTTAACAATTCTACACCATTTTGAATCGAGTTTTAATATTTTATTAGCTAAACAAACTGAAACAAACGCAAACCTTCCACCAAGAACAAAAATAGTTCAAGCAAGAGTACAGCGCTGACTGCTGTTACCCGGATGAGCCTGTGTTATTAGCTTTTACAGGTTGTTATCAAGGGATAACATACCTCGGAATGTCGCGACTGACCAATCAGAATCAAGTATTCCACAGAGCCGTGTAATAATGTAAAAACGTTAAGTAAAACATGAGCTGCTGGGGTTCTAATGTTCTGCTGTTAAGCATTATTAAGTCATAATATATTGAAGTTATTTTAATGTGATTCTTATGGTTTATAGAGAAGAAATATGACTTTTAAACGTGTTACATGTTGTTGATTTATACATACAACTCAACAACTTCTGCAGCTTGTGAAATGATGCATAGGAGTAATATTCATATTTATCGATTAATAACACACCTGATCACAAACAATTATGTGAGACAAATAGTTTTTTTTCTATTATTAAAGTTACTTTAATGCATCCAAAGTAAATGCAATTTTTTCAGCATTATCCACTCACAAAACTGCAGTACTTGCTGTGATGATGCTGAGGGCTGTGAAATCACTGATGGTCATTTATGGCTTATATTTAGGATGCATTTGATTGTCACCGCAGCAGTTGTGCATTAAAAGGTAAGATCAGACATTTGACTTCAGGGTTTGTGTAATGACTTATTGAAATGTACACACACAAAAAAATTGTCTGAAAAGTTTTTTATTGCTATTAGCAAGGCCAAAATACAAAACAAATCTCAAAAAGGCAAAGAAGTCTTAATACAAAAAAAGAACACTTGGTGAAACGTAAAACCCCAAGATTTGACATATCAATAACAATATCACTCAAACTTTGTTTCAAATTTGTTGAACTGAGGCAGTGGGTGATCATTGGGACATATCTTCTTTGTTTGACTCCTCCTCCACATCATCATAATCTGTTATTAAAAATATAAAAAATCATGTCAAATGTTGTAATTGGATGAATATTTTAAAAGTATAAAAAGCTGGGAAAATGTCAAAAATATTACAATGTTGTCATGGTCCGTCAGAGGGAGACGAGGAGATGACTTACACAAACTTGATTTTAATTAAACAAACCAAAGGAGAGGAACACAACATAGGGAGCGCAGGAGTAACAACACGGGATGACATTTAACAGCAGACAGCAAATGAGAGGCAGAACACACTTTAAATATACAGAAACAAATGGGACACACCTGGGAACAATAAGAACTAAATGGGGAACACCTGGACTAAATGAACATATGGACAGGAACAGGAAGGACCAAATAAGGGCAAGGAAGGCACATGGGGAGCAAAACACACACAAAACATGGAACAAAGTCTGATAAAGAAAAATGTAAATATAACGAGAACAAAAGGGTTACAGTAACTTACCCAACAGGTTTCTCACATCTTCACTGACACTCATCACATCATCATACTCCTCCTGAACTCCCTCTGATAAAAACATGTCATCTCATTTCAGGCATCCCTTTTACTTTAAGTGACTTGAACAAATGTCTAATACTCATCTAAATATGCAAAGGGTGATAAAAATGTAGTTCAGCGCATCTCACCTGTTACCCCACGAGAGCTCGGTCTATTAATGATGACATCATCATAATTCTCTGGTGCGTCCACTACAAATGCAAATTGAGTCAAAATTAAATATATAAGCAAAAAAAATAAATAAATGTAATTGTAATTGTCACACTGTAATGATCTTGATTTTAGAGTAATATTATTTGAAAAAGTTTATAAAATCGTAAAACACCTTTTTTGATATCAGAGTTGTGTCCGCTCGTCATGACATCATCATAATTCTCAGGTGTGTCTTCTACAGATTCACACATTAATCACAGACACACACATTCATTACATTCAGAAAAAATTTGAAATATCTATCTTAAATATACTGTAATATTTTGATTTAAATGCTGTTGTAGGATAACAGAGTGACACCTGTCTCACGATTTGGTTTCAGTCCATCAGTGATGACATCATCATAGTATCCCGGTGTGATTTCCTTCACAATCTCTTCTGCATCAACACACAATATGTTTGGATACAAAAGTCAAAATATGTTATTGTTGCAGATCATGAGACATTTATTTATCATTTGGTAGTGAGTCATGTGATCAATTAAAAAGGTCACTGACCTTTTAGGCCACTGCCATTAGTGACATCATCATAATATGCAGTATTGAACTCTTTTGCTAAAACAGGAGAGGAGACTGTTAATATATAAGTAAACAGCAGTATTTGAATAGTTTTGAGTCATTAATCAAATACAATATGGACTTACTAGTTACAATTATTCGTTATAAAGGTTTTTTTTTTTTTTTTTTTTGAGTAGAATGAATGTAATAAATATGTGCTTCAGCTCTCTAACCTGAGAGAAGCTCATCAGCATCTTCATACCCAGAATGCAGTTCTTCAGAGATGAGACTCCCTGTTAAAGAAGAGCAAAACAGTCAGAAACATGTTCATCATTACAAACAGACTGAATCCTCATTTCCTTTGGATCGTAAAGAAGACAATACAACACAAAAATTAATTATTCACATTTAAAAAGTATTATAGAGAGAAATCCCTTTTTATTGGGCCTATTAGCCAACACACATGTACTGTTTCCTCACATGAACCTATTCCTCACTGCCTTCCAGAAAAACACACACACACACACACCTGCACCTACACTTACAATTATATGAACACCTGCTTGTGACAATCTAAATATACACACAGGAAGAGATGCTGACTGGCACGCGCACACACACACACACACACACACTCTCACTCTCTCACACACACACACACACACACATGCACCTGCAGCTCTGTGGTTTTCTGTCAGGAATTCTGTGGTTTGAAGCAGGAGGTTTAACAGGACTAATAATAGATGAACATCAACTGCCTGACAGACTCTTATTAATGGTATTAAATGAGGTTGATGGCTCATGTCTCACCCCTCTGAGTGAAGTGATTGTGTCTGTGCTGAATCTCCTCATAAACGGCCTCAGACATCGTCCTGTGTCTCCTCTTAGAGAGAGCTGTGAGTGTAGACAGACAAACCTGCTGTCAGTTCACAACACATGACTGATCACACACTGAATAAGACACAATATGACAGTCTCTGGATCTCTCCTACCTCTCCTCATCACTCTGTTCTGCTGAATCAGTATAAGCAGTGGCACTAAGAGCAGTAAGAGCACAACTCCCAGAACAATCACAAGCACTGGGGGAGGCGCTGGTGGAGGAGTTTGTGGAGGAGCGACTGATGTTGAGCGCACTGGAGGAGAAACTGGAGGAGAAGCTGATGATGTTGTGGCAGGAGTAGTGGACACTGACACATCTGATAAATCTGTGAAAACAGACACAAACACATTAATAATCATGCAAATGACTGATTAAACACTCAACTATTATAAGCACTAATATTATCAAGAAATTTTGCAGTGACCTTCACAGTTGAGTGTAACAAGTTTCTTGCGTGAGCAGTCAGTGTTGTTATTTAGGGAGTGAGGACAGTCCCACAGGTGAATCTCATTCCCTCTGCACTCGACTTTGTTCATCCACACAACACCTTCACCAGCACCAAAGGTTGAATTCCCATCAGCCCTCAGTGCTGCTCCACAACCCAGCTGCCTGCAGACCACCTGAGCATCGCTGACGTCCCAGTGATCATCACAGACTGAGCCCCACACAGTGTTATGATACACCTCCAGCCTCCCAGAGCACCGGCCCTCCCCTCCACGCAGTCTGAGAGGAACATGATCTAAGACACACACATCAACCACTGACCAGCTTCAGCACAACATTTATAACAAAACACACACTGAACCAAGGTGGCTTTAAATCTATGATTAGACTTCTTGTTCTTCTTTGAATGTACATATTTCAGTAATATATTTGGAAAATAAGGATTAAGTTAACTAAAATATATATTTATATATATATAAACTTACTTGAACACTGTTTCTGGTGAGGAGATGGTGAAATAAAACATGTCAGACGACTCCGAGGAGACTCCTGATTCTCGTCCTCTGAGATTAAAACATGAAGAGGACTGAACATTAGGATAACGGTGAAACAAATCAGTGTGAAAACATATCATTTAAGCCTCACAAATCATTTTATACGCTTTCCATCTGCTAAGTTTAGCTTTTCTTAAACATTAGTTTACTCAAGAAATATAAACATTGTGTTTAAAGAAACATGACTACTCAGACCATTTTACATCATTTAAATATTATCTCACTTGTGCAGGTGATTTTGGCCACTTCATCATTATTACAGTCATTCTTTCCCCAGAGAGAAGATGGACACTGCCACAGATATGAATCATGTCGTCGACACTTCACTTTATCCAGCCAGTTACGAGCTGATTTCACTCTTGCTGTAGAATCAGACAAAACCCCAGATCTTCCACAGTTCAGCTCTTGACAGATCAGACTCGCTGTGTCTCTGTCCATCTGGTTCCAGCACACATTACCCCAGGATCCATTGTAGAAAACCTCCACATTCCCTTCACAGCCTTTAGTTAGCCTGATCTCTTTAAACTCTAGATTAAAATGAAAAGAAAATATAATTTTAAAATACAAAATTGAAAAATCTGGGCATTATGAATATCTGAATGTGTTAAAAGGTTATTTCTAAAACCTTTGTATTATAAGTATAACTTAAAAAACACAGCAGCATGTTTACCTGAGCACACGACTCCTACATCCTCCTTGTGTTGACAGTCATGTTTTCCCCAGCCTGGAGAAGAGCAGCTCCACAGGGACGTCTCATTCCCCTCACACTCCACCTCATCCAGCCATATGGGTCCAGAACCAGGACCAAACCAGGCTGGTACCTGCTGGTTACTGAGGGCCACTCCACACTGCAGCTGTCTGCACACCACATGAGCATCTTTAATATCCCAGGAGTCGTCACACACTGTCCCCCATGAGCCGCTGTGAAAAACCTCCAGCCTCCCTGCACAGTCTCCCCCAGAACCCACCAGCCTGATGGACCCCCGACCTGATATTCAGAGACAGAAAAACACATTATTGATCATGAACAACTGAAGAATATGCCCAGATGTTGTTGTTCTCACCAAGGCAGGTGATTGACAGCTGTTGTGTGGAGTTGCAGTTGAGAGTTTGTGGAGAGCTGCAGTTCCCCAGATGAGCTTCACTCCCAGAGCACTGGAAGCCCGTCACACACTCATGACTGGGTTCAGGACTGGATGAAGAGGAGCCATAGAAGTTCAGCACAGAGCCACAGCCCAGCTGTCTGCAGACCACTGAGGATTCAGTGAGACTCCAGGAGTCCAGCAGAACTCTCCTCCAGACCTGATGGAAGAAAACTTCCACCTCCCCCTCACACTGTCTCTCTCCAGACAACCGCACCAGACCATCATGAAGAGCCAGAGAGGAATCTGAGTGAAATAAAATAAAATACTGTAAACTGTTAATAAAATACTGCAAATGTGTTAAAGACCACTGAGGAAATTTTGCATTATAAACATGCTTTATATCATTATTACATTTTACATAATTAATTTCAAAAACTAAATCACACAAACATTAATCAAAAGACTGAAATGTACTTGTATTGGAAACAAATATTGTATATTGTACATGGCTGAGTCTCTCAGAAGCATAATATTAGTAAATCTTACAGTAATATGGACTCACTAGAGCAGATGACTCCAACATCTCGACTATGAGAACATTCTGCTCGACTCCATGAAGAGATGGAACATTCTGAGAGTTTTGTTTCATTCCCGTCACAATCAAACACATCAGTCCAGACTTCATCACTTCCCTCTCCAAACCAGTCTGATCCCACAACAGACACAGCAATCCCACAATTCAGCTGTTTACAGAGGACACTGGCAGCTCTCATATCCCAGCATGCATCACACACTGTGCCCCATTTACTGAAGTACTGACGTTCAACTCGACCAGAACAGATGTCAGGACCGTTTACCAGCCTGAGATCAGTGTAACCTGGATAGGAATTTAAAACGTATTTGAACAAGACATAACAGGATAGTTTAGAGGGAAGAACTGATTGTTTATTTTTATTGCTGTTGTTGTATTACCATTCATAATGCATAACATGCTCATTTAGAAATGTTGAACAATTGGATTTTAGTATATTTAGCAATTAAAATGTTGGATTTGATTTATTAACTGACAGGATAAACAGTGACATTTTACCAGAACATATCAGTCCCACATTGTTGTCTTGAGAGCACTTTGTGTCATTTAAAGTTGGACACAGTCGAATGGTTGATTCATTTCCTCCACACTGAATCTCTTGTGTCCACATCTGAGCGTCTCCTTTACCAAAAGCAGCTGCTCCCAGCACCTGTACAGGAGCCCCACAGTCCAGCTCTCTACACACAACCTCTGCATCCTGCTGGTCAAAGGCAGCGGCACACACTGTGTACCATGTGTTCCCATAAAGCACCTCTAACCTCCCAGAGCACAGATGAGGTCCATCAGCAAGTCTTGTAAATCGTCCATAGTTTTATGGTTTCTACATATTTGCATAATACATAAAACCAATTTAATTAGAGTCATGCTGAGTGAAGCTGTCTTACTGTGAATGTTACAAACAAACAACGACTGTGAGTGATTAAGTCTATCCTTCGATTGAATATTGTAAATAAATCCTGGGTCATTTCAGAATTACAATTTCACCATTACTCGTAACTTCATTGTTTATAACTAGTTCAGAAACAAATTGTATAAAATTATTGTATATTTACGGTGCCTGTGAGAGGACATGGTCAGTTCACTTAGTTTTGTCGTGGCCACGAGTTTAATGCGTAAACAAACCTGCGTGACCACAGCAACCCGGGATTATCAGAGATGTATTCATTATAATATTTTATTTTGAATTAAGAAAATATTATATTATTATAGAAAATATTTTATTATTAAATTATTATATTAACCATGGTGGTGCTTGACGGGGCTATAACTACTTCAATTTGTAAATGAAAACACAACAGGCTCATTTATCATTCATCTGACAATTATGCCAATAAAAGTTTTGACGTGATGTGATGATAATGAGCGTGTTGTGTTTTCATTTACAAATGAATCTATTTATTCATTCATTATAACAATTATTCATTCTATTTATTATTTATTCATGATAAACTTCATTTGAATGATGACTATCACACGCAATAAAGTCCCGTAGCCAAGGCACATGGTTATTGTAATAATTGAATAATGAAATATGTTCTATGATAAATAATATAATATGAATGAATATGAATGAATACTCTGATAATCCCGGGTTGCTATAGTCACGCAGGTTTGTTTACGCATTAGACTCGTGGCCACGAGAAAAACATGTTGTTCCCTCAACATAACATCTCGAGGCCACGACAAAACTAAGTGAACCGACCATGTCCTCTCACGGGCGCCGTATATATTGCATATGTTAAGAGAAGAAAGGTTGATAAGTGATTAAACAATGAGCTGCATGAATTCACTTACCTGAACATCTGACTCCAGCATCTCTACTATGATCAGCACAGTAGCTTGTATCATATTCACCCCATCCTAATGATCCACAGTCCTTCAGTGTAGACTCTGATCCTTTACACTCCACTTCATCCATCCAGATTTTTCCTGATCCAGGTCCAAAGTAAGAATATTTTGGTGCTTCTGCAGCCTCTCCACAGCTCAGCTCTCTACACACCACTGCAGCATCAGTCATATCCCACTTATAATCACACACTGTTCCCCACTGACCCTCATGAAGAACCTCTACTCGACCAGCACAGCGACTGTCACCATTCACCAGCCTCACACTCACACTGTCTGTCCATGAGGGATACATCATAAAATAAGCATACAACAATAAAATATTATCCATATAGAAGTTATAAGAATAACATGTAAATCAATACAATATAGAATGTTTTAAAAATATATATTGAATTTCATCTTTCCCTGAGTGTACTTACTAGCAGTGATAAGTGTAACCACTGAAGACAAAAAAAATAAGTGTCAGACAGCTTTCCATCCCTTTGTTTGCCCCTCAGAAAACTAATTCATTCAGCACCAAAGTCTCTCCTCTGCTCCCTCAAACACACTGAAGAAACTGGCTCCTGTCAGCCCCCTAAAGAGAGAGAGAGACTCACAGCTGCCAATGACACTCACTGTTAACTTATTAGACACAACAGAGGAAATCATCAAACACAATCAGTGACAAATCAGAAAGCAGCATTTTTATTTTCTCCATATATATCAGTAAAGTGTGAGCGCTGATGAGCGGGACTCCTCCTCCAGCGTGAAGAGACACTTCACTGAGGACAGACTCGTGTCAGTCATAAGTCAGTGTGGAGATAAAGTCACACTAAACTTAAACCAGATTGATACAGAAACACTGCAGCTTATATTCATCATCAAAACCTGAACCTGAACACAGCAGATACAAGCATTGATGACTGACTGCTCACTTCAGACACTTACTAAAACTTTACTTCACATAGAAAAAAAATATATATTTGCTATAAATAAATATAAATAAAATATAAATGCTATAAATATCAAAATAGAGGCCTATTCAGACAATCTGTAAATAAACATTGGTTTCTATTCCAAATATATTAATTTGGCATTATATCAAAGACATTTGTAGCTGTAGATGGGTGTTTCATACTGCAATTCATAATTCATCCAGCAGGGGGAAGCAGCAAAACACTTCTTATTGAAAAGAGGAGCAGGCAAGAGTTCTATGGAGGACCAAACCTTCAGAAATTAAAAATAGATAAATAAATAAATAAAATAACAAGAACAACAAAAAGAAATAGATGACTTAATAAAAACAAATATAGTTCATGTGTAATAAAATTTACCCTGGAATTTATATTTATGATTTTCTTTCCTTTATGTATTATATTATGTATTTATTTGTACATTTATTTTTATACTTTTTACCTTTTATTTACTTATTCTCTCATTTATTTTTTTATTTAATTTATCTATGTATTAATTCATTTATTTAATTTTTAATGTATTTATGCGTTTATTTTTTTTTTAAATTTATTTATTCCCACATGTATTTATTGTTTTTTTTATTTGTTTTTTTTTTTTTTTTTTTTTTTTTATTTTTCTGTTTTTTTTTTAATTTTAACAAGTATAGGTCTCTGCAGGAAAGTAATGGGAGTTACCAGGTCAGGGTGTTTTTAGACCATTATACCTTTTTGACTGACGTCATAGTGATGGTAGGTTTAGGGGTGGGGTTAGGTAAGGGGGGTCATTTTGATTGCTTGATTTAGAAACACCCCAGCCCTTTTTTACACCCACAAGGTAGGTCATAAACGCCCACTTTTGCTCTGCAGAGACATAAGTCTCCCTGAAAAGGGAACAAGACGTTGTGTACAGCGTAAGCTGATCGCATTGGCGAAACACCTTTCTCCTCAAATACTGAAGCCTTATTCGCTAAACGACATTGCATCTCAGTGGCCAATGGTGCTCGAGCGCATGAAAAGGGGTCACATTGGGGTATGTGTACCTTCACGCCATGTTACTGTGAAGGGTGCTCAGCATAAGCGGAGACATTCAATAAACTCAGTGACACTTAATATTAATCGCAATGTATGGTATAGCAACTGTACACAAGTACACATAAGCAGCACATTCCAGACAATAGCTTCTAACCAGAGCTAGACATGCAGTTGTGGAGCTTACCAGAATTAGACAACACAATGGCCCGGAGAACTGTGTCTAAGTTGGCTAGGCAGCAGCAGTTTTAGGGTATTATGTTCAAGTGGTGAATTAGATGTTTGGTGTTAGATTATGGCACATTGATACATATTCATAGTAACCTAACAGCATTAGCATTAGATGCTATGTGCAATGGAACAGACTCTGTGAAAGACAGACACAGGCCAATAACAGACCTTTCCACCACATACATTCATAGACAAAACTTTCTCTGAATTAATATATATTTCTGTCTACTATTCACTTGAGACATGTGCAATCATGTATCCTTCATCTGTTCTTTTATAGAGTTTTGCCTATATTTAAAATTGAATGAATGTTTTATTATTACTTAATTAATCATGATCACACAAATGTCGTGCTTCTCTATGAGCTCCAAATTACGTTTCCTATTTGTTCATTTTTACATTACACTTTTCTAACTCTGTGACGCATTAGTATTATCAGAATCTTGAAGATTCTTCTCTTGATCACCCGATCCAGTTTCAAATGAAAAATAAAATGCTAGAGACAAAGGATCGTAAAATCCCTCCAAAGGTACCATTCCTCATCTCCTCACACTTTAAAAATCAGGGCAGTTATTTTATATACTGAGAAGATAAGGAAGCTGAGAAGTCTTCTAAGGACCCCTAAGTTTGTGCCAGGCTGCGGCCTTGTCTTTCCATTCAGCAAAGATCCTCAGATTTCAGCTGGTTCTCTCTCATCAAGACAACATCAAGATCAACTGGAGCTTCAACAAACTGCATCAGGACACTTTTATTCAAATGACCAAGACATGTAAGAATCAAACTTAGTCTCAATGTTTGATCCATTAATTATCCCCACCCCTTTTAAAGAAGGATGTGTTACAACTAAAAAACTGATGGTTTGCTCAAGGCTGTTGATCTGCTGAATCTCAAACAATACTTCTAAACTTCTTGCATTCCTGTACTCTGCAGCTCCCTTTCCATTGCTAAACTGTGCGTGTGATGTATGGTGTTATAATAGTTTAAGTGTCTTAGTGTAGTTAATAAAGTCTCGTGTGGATCACACTAAAGGTTAAATGTTGTTTTGCTCATAACTGAGTCCACACTCCCTAATCTCGCAGATTTTGGCTATATGCTCTGAGTAGTATTGTACAATAAGGACATTATTTATTTCCCATACCCCAAAATAAACATTTCTTAGAATTAATAAACAATTAACACCGGGAGTAACAGAATTACATTAGCTGATCCAAATAGTTATAATTAATTATAACCAAGTTATAATTATAACTGACACGGTAGGGGCCTCAGTGCTGCATCTGTGTGGGCGAGGGCACAGACAGAAGACACAAAGTTCGACATCCATACTTTTGGGCGATCCTACGTACAGGGGTATTTTTATAAACTGAATTTTTCCTTCTTATGTTTATAAACATCCTGTGCACGGTGGCCACATGAATACGCAAAAGCATGCTATGAAGCACTGTCAAGAGCATGCCAAGCCAACAGGTGGCAATGTAATCTCAACCATAAAGCCATGTTGGCCAATCAGAAGCCTGAAAAAGTTTCAAGTAGGTGGAGATAACAGCACATGCTCCGACGTCACAAGCCAAAATCTCCGGTTTCGCTGTCTACAAGATAACACTGCAACCGGAGTTTTTGAAAATCTTACCCTGACAGGAGTTTTCAAAAATGTTCGGTTTCAGTGACCTGGTGCTGTGTGTGAAAGAACAGTGAAACCGCGTAGAAAATACTGCGGTTTTGAAAATACCTGCGTTGGTGATTAGTGGGGGTTTTTGAAAAGGGTTTTGCAAAGATTCTTTTTTGGCGATGCATCAACGGCAAAGACCTAAGCATTATAATCAGAGATGGAAACTCGAGTCTGGGCCTTAGTAAAGGGATTAGCAAAGTATTCGAGAATTGACTTGGACTCATGACTCATGAGACTAGTAAAAAACAAAAGTAATTTGGTATGGGAGTTTATATGAATGTATCTCTGAGGGGAACTGGCTGTCTTTAGAAAAGTTTAGATATGGTATTTCTTTTTATCTTGCCTCTGTATAATGCATATTAAAGTAGTGTTTATAACCGCAGCGCTGCTTTGTTTACAGGGCAACCAAAGAAATTATGTTTAATTGCTTTTCAAGCGCCACCTTCTAGCAGAGAGTCAATCTGCAGCCTTTCTGCTGTTTTGTTTCGTGCAGATGTGTTTTATGTAGGATATTTTTACAAAAATGAAGTCAGAACATTTCGTTTTTGCTTTTGAATTTCGAAGTTATACAATCCAGTGTAGATTAAAAACTTCTCATGCTGCAGCCTCTTTGTTAGGATTGTGTTGTGTTTAAAATACTGTGGTTGCCTCTAATTTTAAATTGAAAAAGAGCACAAAGCCTTAGTTTGTTTATATGAGATTTATTTAATTTGCGTTATTCATTTGATTGATTGGGGTTTGTTTTAAAATTTCAGTTTAGTTTTGTTGTTGGACATTTTGTTTAGTTTTGTTGTTGGATTTTACAAAGAAATGTGCAGCATTTTGTCTGACAATTAATAATGGACACCTTTTCATTTTCTAATTTGTCTTACATTTTGTTAAAGTATATTTTGAGAATTCACATTGTGAAATCAGTATTACAAAACCAATTTAGCATCAATAACTATCTGAAAGAACTGTTGCTAATAAATAGAACAAAGACTTGATACTTGACTTGGACGTCAGAGACTTGTGTATATGTCTGATTATAATGAAGGAGAAATATTCTGATTACATGCCACTCTCCGCGCTGCTTATATAGGCTGTTTCCCACTCCCTTTCTGCACAAATAAGGCTTCAGTATTTGAGTAGTGGGTAGTTTCTGTGATGGTTATTGTTAGGGGTAAGAGGGTCGGGTTATACAATAGAAAATATTTTTCAGCTGTCATCAAAACAATTTAAGTTTATGAGATGTCCTGACTAATACAGTGAAACAAATGTGTGTGTGTGTGTGTGTGTTTGTGTGAGAAATGGTTTCGTATTTCTTAATATATCCCCTATGTAATGTCATTGTAAGGAAAACCCTCGGCCCTCAGCTCAGCAGGTGGAGGCTCTGAAGAAATAATAAAAAAAAGGCACATAACCGTGTCTGAAAAGAAAAAAGCTGGAAAGGATCATCCCAACCTTAAACTGCAGATGGAGCTATTTCTGCAAAAGATTCAAGCTCAAAGCAAATAATCAGCCACAAAACAAGACTTAAAACAGTTCGAAGTCATTTAAAGCATTTTAAAAGCGAAGTAGTTGAAGTACACCATCACACAGTAAAACTCTGCAGTTGGGACAGGTGTATAAATGTGTGTGTGAAATGTTTTTTAAATCACATTTTACATGAAGTGTGCAATAAATCTCTGCAGTCTAGTTTTGCTTTAACTGCTCTTTAAAAATGCGGTATATAGACTGAATGAATAATATAATTTGCTTATTTGTTCATTAGGTAAAAAGCATTAATATCAGTACAAAAAAATAATAAGCTAAATACTGAAATGCACAAATACTAACATTCATTGTTACCAAATTTTGCAAAGCATAAAAAAATGAAATAACATAAAAACACATTGATGCATTAGTAGCAATATAAGAAAGTCCCAGTAGCTCCGGTAACTGTAATATGATTTCATGAACAGAAATAGTGGGTGTGGTCATTGGGTCATATGGCCCTTCCTTCTTTGTTTGACTCCTCCCCCACATCATCATAGTCTGTTTTTAAAAACAAAAGCAAATTCACATATTTAATTTGCAATGAAATTTATAATTTCATCTAGATTTAGTTTAAATTAGAAATGTAAACATTATAAGCATATAGTTATAAAGGATAAGGTGACAATAACCTACCTAGGTTTCTCTCATCTTCATTTCTGTTCTTCACATCATCATCCTCCTACTGATCTCCCTCTGATACACATGTAAAACAAAAACTCACACTGTAATTTGTAATATAGCTTGTCATGTCATAGACTATTAGATTAAACCTGATGAAGCCACAATGATTCATTAATGGTAGCGTAGTAATAATAATAATATAATATAATATAATATAATATTATATATATATATATATATATATATATATATATATATATATATATATATATATATATTCATTAATGGTAGCGTAGTAATAATAATAATAATAATATAACTTCGAAGGTACAGCCAAAATCTGTTTTTGATCTTTTATAAGTGGGCTTTTTGCCATTGCTTTTTGAACTCACAGCAGCACAAAACCAATCATTTAATGTAACTACAATAAAATCATTTAATTAAGACATTGAAATATTTTAATATTTAAATTTATTTAAAAAAAATGCTTTGCATTTTGCAAATTTATCATAAATTGTTACTGATGCTTTGAAATAGTGTTCTATCGGTATGTCTCCTCGCTTACAGTTGGAGCAATGATGTGAACATGAGTTCCATTAACAGCTCCAACAACTCCAGAAAAGCCCACAGTCTCCATGAAATTGGCTTGTTTTTTCAGCATGGTTTGATGGTCAGATGGAAAGTCAATGAACTGACATTTAGTAGTGGGCAAAAGTGATGTCCGGCCTAGGAAATTTGACATCTTCACCCTTGATTTAAAAAAATAAATAAAAACGTGCAAGATTTTGTAAACCTATTGCATAGTTGCTTAGAGTCAGTAGTTTTATTTGTTATAATAATGCATTGAAACATGTCGAATTGTGCAGTCATAATTTTTGGCCATGCTGCCATACAAAGAAATTATGATCACATGCAAAAACAAGAGGACCAATGAAATGAAAATAACGTATGTTGTAGTCATTGTGCCAGTGTTGCCGATTTAGTGATTTTGTTAATGACTTCCTCACCCCTTTATAGACTTTTTTTAAAAGCTATGTAATCAATTTCTTGGACAAACCTTATATATTCCGAGACTCTCCCATGACATCATAAAGGCAAGTTCACTGATCTACAGTACATAAATAGAAATATAGATCAGTGAACTCACCTTTATGAGGTCACCTAGCAACATTAAGTGACCAGTTCCAGCTCCTTTTTTAAGTTGAAAGCAGTTGGCAACACTGGTCAGTGTTTTATTTTTTTTATTTATTTATTTATTTTTTTTGTATTTTGATGGTTTAAGTGAAATTTGGGGTCATAAAAAAAATAATCCACACGTCACTTTTAGCCACTGTTGTGTCTGCTTACTGTGTCATCACCGGTGCACTGCTGCATTTTTCCACATTTCCAGCCAAAAAAATGTAATTACATTTCTGCAGTTAGAGCATTGACTTGTTGAGTGGAAGAGGTTATTAAATTTCTTAATATAATTAATAATAATAATAAAAACTTTTTGATCTTGACAAGCAGGTTTGTATTGTTTTATCAAATCCATATCATCATATAACTCCAATATGTCATATCTTCACTGGAAAGTGTGCATCTCCTCCTCTTTGCTGTCATCTTGTTACTCGTAACTAGATTAGGAGACCTCTTCAGCTCTCTTAAATAACTTAGGAGCTGAGACCCAGTCTTAACACTTAGGAACCTTTATGAATCACTCTTATTCTTAAATCTAGGAATAACAGTAAATTACGTCATTCTTAGAATTTTGACACACTTAAGACAAAAATTTTACTCTAAGCAGCTTCATACATACGGGCTCAGATCTGTATCACTGAAGTCTCCCATCATTTAATCTCGAAAATTTTGTTTACTTGGCTGTTGATGGCCTTTTCTCGCCAAGGTATGCTTAAATTCTAAACACATAAATGGTAAAATAGTTCAATCTTTTAACATCCTTTCATGATGCCTCACCCCTCTGAGTGAAGTGATGCTGTCTGTGATGAATCTCGTGATAAACAGCCTCAGTCTGTGTCCTGTGTAGTCCTGTGTACCAGTCAGAGAGAGCTGTGAGTGTAGACAGACAAACCTGCTGTCAGTTCACAACACATGACTGATCACACACTGAATAAGACACAATATGACAGTCTCTGGATCTCTCCTACCTCTCCTCATCACTCTCTTTCGTTGAATCAGTATAAGCAGTGGCACTAAGGGCAGTAAGAGCACAACTCCCAGAACAATCACAAGCACTGCGGGACCAGAGAGAGATGCTGCTGGAGGAGTTTGTGGAGGAGCGACTAATCTTGATGCGCCAGAAGTACTGAACACTGGCAAATCTGTCATTATAAAAACAAGCAGATACAAACATTAAAAATAATGTATTTAAATATATATATATATATATATTTATAAAAATATATATATATATATATTTAAAATAATGTATTTAAATATATATATAAGACAAATCTGGAAAATCTGTCAAAACACACAAAGAATATGTTTGTCTTGAGTGCTCTTTTATTGTGCAGTCAGTGTGGTTATTAAGGTAGAGAGGACAGTCCCACAGGTGAATCTCATTCCCTCTGCACTCGACTTTGTTCATCCACACAACACCTTCACCAGCACCAAAGGTTGAATTCCCATCAGCCCTCAGTGCTGCTCCACAACCCAGCTGCCTGCAGACCACCTGAGCATCGGTGATGTCCCACTGATCATCACAGACTGAGCACCACACAGCGTTATGATACACCTCCAGCCTCCCAGAGCACCGGCCCTTCTCTCCACTCAGTCTGAGAGGAACATGATCTAAAACACACACATCAACCACTGACTAGCTTCAGCACAACATTCACAACAAAGTTTAAAGTTGTGATAATAATAATAAAATTATAATAAACTTACTTGAACACTGTCTCTTGTATGGAGATGGTGAGCTAGAACATGTCAGAAAACTCTGAGGTGACTCACTAATCTGATTCTCTGAGATTAAAAAAATTGAAAAATAGAACAAAATAATTAAAGGGATACTCCACCTTAAAATGAAATTTTGTCATTAATCACTTAACCTCATGTCGTTCCAAACCCGTAAAAGCTCCGTTCATCTTCGGAAACACAATTTAAGATATTTTGGATGAAAACCTGGAGGCTTGAGACTGTCCCATAGACTGCCAAGTAAATAACAGTGTCACGGTCCATAAAAGGTATGAAAGTCGTCGTCAGAAAACTCCATCTGCCATCAGACGTGCAATCTGAGTTATATAAAGTGACGGGAACACTTTTTGTAAGTGAAGAAAACAAAAATAACGACTTCATTCAAGGATGCACTGTTTCTACGTGTATTAGCTTTGATTTGGAAGAAAACAGCGCATCCTTGTGGCGCGGATGACTCAGAAGAGCATACGCAGCACGGTGATATGGAGAGACACAGAGGAGTCCGTTGCCAAATTGTTTTTTGAATAAATACGTTATTTTTGTTTTCTTTGCTTACAAAAAAGTGTTTCTGTCGATTCATTTAACCCATATTGCACGTCTGATGGCAGATGGAGTGTTCTGACGACAACTTTCATACCTTTTATGGACCTTGACACTGTTATTTACTTGGCAGTCTATGGGACAGTCTCAAGCCTCCAGGTTTTCATCCAAAATGTCTTAAATTGTGTTCCAAAGACGAACGGAGCTTTTATGGGTTTGGAACGACATGGGGGTAAGTGATTAATGACAAAATGTCAGTTTAGGGTGGAGTATCCCTTTAAAAGGCCAATATATATAATATATATATATATATATATATATATATATATATATATATATATTTAATCAAACAAAACATGACAATTTCAAACCATCTTAAATCAGTTAAATATCATCTTACCTGAGCAGGTGATTTTGGCCACTTCATTATCACAGTCATCCTGTCCCCAGGGTGAGGATGGACACTGCCATAAAGTGGAATCATGTCGCCGACATTTCAGTTTATCAAGCCAGTTATGAGACTGCAGTCCCTCTGAATTACTGGGTTCACTGCCAGATCTTCCACAGTTCAGCTCCTGACAGATCAGACTCACTGTGTCTCTGTCCATCTGGTTCCAGCACACATTACCCCAGGATCCATTGTAGAAAACCTCCACATTCCCTTCACAGCCCTCTGTTAACCTGATCTCTTTAAACTCTAGATGGAAAAGGACAAGAATCAACCTCGACACTTACAGAATGACAGTGTTTTAATTAGGGATGGGAATCATACAGAACTTAACGATTCTGATTCTGATTCCTCCTAATGAATATGTTTCCTTAATTGTTCCATTAATGATTATTTTATGGATAAAAACAATACTAAACAAACAAACAAAAAATACTTTATTTATTAATATATATAAATTACTAATATTGACCAAATGCACAATGCATATTTTTAGCTACACTTTGTCATATGAACCAGTAAAAAAGTTTTTGAACAGTAAGAAATTCTCTTCTGCTCACCAAACCTGCATGTTTTTGATCGAAAATACAGCAAGAACAGTGACACTTTGAAATATTTTTACTATTTAAAATAACTGTTTTATATTTGGAAATATTTTAAAATGTAATTTATTCCTGTGATTTCAATGCTATATTCTTAGCATCAATACTCCAGACACATGATCCTTCAGAAATCATTCTTATATTCTGATTTGCTGCTCAAAAATAATTTATTATTATGTTGAAAACAGCTCAGTAGAATTTTTCAGGTTTCTTTGATGAATAGAAGGTTCAGAAGAACAGCATTTATCTGAAATAGAAATTGTAACATTATAAATGTCTTTAACATCACTTTTGATCAATTTAAAGCATCCTTGCTAAATGAAATTTCTATAATTTCTTTCCAAAAAAAAAAGAAAAAGAAATAAAGAAATTATTCTGACTCAAAGCTTTTGAATGGAATAGCGTATAATGTTACAAAAGCTTTTTATTTCATATAAATGCTGATCTTTGGATCTTTCTATTCATCAAATAATTCTAAAAAAAAAAAAACTGTTTATTTTGTTTTAATTATTGTTTTTGGGTATTTCTGTTTATTATATTGATTTCTGGATCATATGACACTGAAGACTGGAGTAATGATGCTAAAAAATCAGCTTTGATCTCAGGAATAAACCACATTTTAAAATAAAGCAGTTATTTTAAATAGTACAAATATTTCACAATTTAACTGTTTTTGCTGTACTTTGGATCAAATAAATGTAAAAATGACATCGAAACTTTTCTGAAGACAGTCGGTTCCCTTCAGATATAAATTCAAATAAAACACCCGCGACGTGTTTTGATTTTGAAACGTGCAGTGCTCATGTTTATTCAGCGAATATGAATCAGTGTATGGGAAATACTGCTAATGTACATCGAAATATTGGAAATGTGTTTAAAAATCATATCACCGTTATTGAAAAAAATTATATCGCGATACATATTGATATCAAATTATTGTCCGGTCCTGACCTGAGCACACGACTCCTACATCGTCCTTGTGTTGACAGTCATGTTTTCCCCAGCCTGGAGAAGAGCAGCTCCACAGGGACGTCTCATTCCCCTCACACTCCACCTCACCCAGCCATGGTCCAGAACCAGGACCAAACCAGGCTGGTACCTGCTGGTTACTGAGGGCCACTCCACACTGCAGCTGTCTGCACACCACATGAGCATCTTTAATATCCCAGGAGTCATCACACACGGTCCCCCATGAGCCGCTGTGAAAAACCTCCAGCCTCCCTGCACAGTCTCCCCCAGAACCCACCAGCCTGATGGACCCCCGACCTGATATTCAGAGACAGAAAAACACATTATTTATCACGAACAACTGAAGAATCTGTCCAGATGTTGTTCTTCTCACCGATGCAGGTGATTGACAGCTGTTGTGTGGAGCTGCAGCTGAGAGTTTGTGGAGAGCTGCAGTTCCCCAGATGAGCTTCACTCCCAGAGCACTGGAAGCCCGTCACACACTCATGACTGGGTTCAGGATTGGATGAAGAGGAGCCGTAGAAGTTAAGCACAGAGCCACAGCCCAGCTGTCTGCAGACCACTGAGGATTCAGTGAGACTCCAGGAGTCCAGCAGAACTCTCCTCCAGACCTGATGGATGAAAACTTCCACCTCCCCCTCACACTGTCTCTCTCCAGACAACCGCACCAGACCATCATGAAGAGCCAGGGAGGAATCTGAGTGGAAGATCTGACATTTTACTAAAATACTGCACAGAGGAACATTTATATAATAAATATGCTTTATATCAATGTTACATTTTATATAAGTAAATTCAAAACTTAAATGACACAAGCAATAATCTTCGGTCTGAAATGATGAAATATATGGAATAAATATTGTATTTTGAATAAGATTAAGTCATCCAGTAGCATAATGTCAGTAAGTGTTCCAGTAATATGGACTCACTAGAGCAGATGACTCCAACATCTCGTCTATGAGAACATTCAGCTCGACTCCATGAAGAGATGGAACATTCTGAGAGTTTTGTTTCATTCCCGTCACAATCAAACACATCAGCCCAGATTTCACCACTTCCCTCTCCAAACCAGTCTGATCCCACAACAGACACAGCAATCCCACAATTCAGCTGTCTACAGAGGACACTGGCAGCTCTCATATCCCAGCATGCATCGCACACTGTGCCCCATTTACTTAAGTACTGACGTTCAGCTCGACCAGAACAGATGTCAGGACCGTTTACCAGCCTGAGATCAGTGTAATCTGGACAAACAAGTGACAAAAAACATGAAACTAGATGTAAGACAATACAATACAACAGCATTATAGTATGTATGTTATTCATCTAAAGAGATTGACCAAATGTTTATACTCAACCAGAACAGATCACTCCCACATCATTGTCATGGGAACAGCTGTGCATTTGTGAAGATGATCGTTGACAGATGTCTATTTGAGATTCATCTCCTCTGCACTGAATCTCCTCTGACCAAACACGACCTTTCCCTTTACCAAAAGCAGCTGCTCCCAGCACCTGTACAGGAGCCCCACAGTCCAGCTCTCTACACACAACCTCTGCATCCTGCTGGTCAAAGGCAGCGTCACAAACTGAACCCCATCCTTCTGTACGGAGCATCTCCACTCTTCCAGAACAGAGGTGAAACCCATCCACAAGTCGAAGTCCTTTTTCTGAGTTGTTGAAATATAAAGACAAATTATTAATTAAACATCCCTACTTACCTCGAACACTAAAGGAAACTGTCATTAAACTTTGACATTTTGCGTTTCATTAATTCACTTAATTTGCACTTATTTTATCTGCAATTTTAATCTTCCAAGTAAATATGATTGTCAAATCAGACTGTCTGAATAATATAAAAGACATGACATTTAATGGTGATTCTGTCCATCGTAGTTTATTATAAGAACGTAAGGGATGAGGATGAATATATTATTATGAACAAAACAATTAAACAGATTGTCTGATAAATTAGACTGACATTGATGCAGTTTGTCCACACCAGCATATAGAAGTATGTTATTGCTTCAGTGAGAATTATGAAAGAGAGTGATGAAATAACAGTCTGAGGTTTGGAGCAGCTGACCTGAACAGACGACACCAGCATCTTGATTATGATTACAGAGCTGTGCATACTGGCTGTCTGAACGGCAGTCTTTCAGTGCAGTCTCTGATCCACTACAACCTACAAGAGCCATTGAAATTGGTCCTGATCCTTGTCCAAAGTAAGCATTACTTGTTGCTTTTACAGCCGTCCCACAGTCCAGCTCTCTACACACCACTGCAGCATCAGCAATATCCCAGTCATCATCACACACTGTTCCCCACTGACCCTCATGAAGAACCTCCACTCGACCAGCACAGGGATTATTGCCTTTCACCAGCCTCACATTCACACTGTCTGTCGATTTCTTGATTTATACATCATAAAATTTTAACTGTATGTAAGTTATGGGGATACAAATGTTATTGTTTATTGTTATTTAAATTTATGAATTATGGAATGTTTTTTAATATATATTGAATTTCATCTGTCCCTGAGTGTACTTACTAGCAGTGATAAGTGTAACCACTGAAGACAAAAAAATAAGTGTCAGACAGCTTTCCATCCCTTTGTTTGCCCCAAAAAACTAATTCATTCAGCACCAAAGTTTCTCCTCTGCTCCCTCAAACACACTGAAGAAACTGGCTCCTGTCAGCCCCCTAGAGAGAGAGAGAGAGACTCACAGCTGCCAGTGACACTCACTGTTACCTTATTAGACACAACAGAGGAAATCATCAAACACAATCAGTGACAAATCAGAAAGCAGCATTTTTATTTTCTCCATATATATCAGTGAGGTGTGGGGGCTGATGAGCAGGACTCCTCCTCCAGCGTGAAGAGACACTTCACTGAGGACAGACTCGTGTCAGTCATAAGTCAGTGTGGAGATAAAGTCACACTAAACTTAAAGCAGATTGATACAGAAACACTGCAGCTTATATTCAGCATCAAAACCTGAACCTGAACACAGCAGACACAAGCACTGATGACTGACTGCTCACTTCAGACACTTACTAAAACTTTACTTCACACAGAATTTTTTTTTTTTATAATAAATTCACAGAATACAATATAGCAATAAATAAATATGAGTAATATTTAGATGATCTGTAAATAAACATTGGTTTCTATTGCAAATATATTAATTTGGCATTATATCAAAGACATTTGTAGCTGTAGATGGGTGTTTCATACTGCAGTTCATAATTCATCCAGCAGGGGGAAGCAAAACACTTCTTATTGAAACGAGGAGCAGGCAAAAGTTCTATGGAGGACCAAACCTTCAGAAATTAAAAATAATTAAACAAATATATAAATAAATAAATAAAATAACAGGAAAACCAAAAAGACATAGATGACTTAACAAATATAGTTCATGTGTAATAAAATTTACCCTGGAATTTATATTTATGACTTTTTTTTCCTTTATGTATTATGTTATGTATTTATTTGTACTTTTATTTTATTTACTCTTTTTTTCATTTTTTTTTTACTTATTGATCTCTCATTTATTTTTATATTTAATTGATCTATGTATTTATTCATTTATTTATTTTTAAATGTATTTATGCGTTTATTTATTTTTTATATTTATTTATTCCCACATGTATTTATCTCCAGATTTATTTATTCATTTATTTTTACTCTGGTTACTGACGATACCTCTGTTCCCTGAAAAGTGAACAAGACGTTGTGTACAGCGTAAGCTGATCACATTGGCGAAACACCTTTCTCCTCAAATACTGAAGCCTTATTCACTAAACGACATTGCATCACAATGGCCAATGGTGCTCGAGTGCATGAAAAGGGGTCACACTGGGGAATGTGTACCTTCACGCCATGTTACTGTGAAGACACCACATACATTCATAGACAAACCTTTCTCTGAATTAACATATATTTCTGTCTACTATTCACTTGAGACATGTGCAATCATGTATCCTTCATCTGTTCTTTTATAGAGTTTTGCCTATATATTTAAAATTGAATGAATGTTTTATTATTACTTAATTAATCATGATCGCACAAATGTCGTGCTTCTCTATGAGCTCCAAATTACGTTTCCTATTTGTTATTTACATTACACTTTTCTAACTCTGTGACGCATTAGTATTATCAGAATCTTGAAGATTCTTCTCTTGATCACCCAATCCAGTTTCAAATGCAAAATAAAATGCTAGAGACAAAGGATCTTAACATTTCCCTCCAAAGGTACCATTCCTCATCTCCTCACACTTTAAAGATCAGTGCAGTTATTTTAGATACTGAGAAGACAAGGAAGCTGAGAAGTCTTCTAAGGACCCCTAAGTTTGTGCCAGGCTGCGGCCTTGTCTTTCCATTCAGCAAAGATCCTCAGATTTCAGCTGGTTCTCTCTCATCAAGACAACATCAAGATCAGCTGGAGCCTCAACAAACTGCATCAGGACACTTTTATTCAAATGACCAAGACATGCAAGAATCAAACCTAGTCTCATTGTTTGATCCATTAATTATCCCCACCCCTTTTAAAGAAGGGAGTGTTACAACTAAGAAACTGATGGTTTGCTCAAGGCTGTTGATCTGCTGAATCTCAAACAATACTATAACTTCTTGCATTCCTGTAATTTGTATCTCTCTTTCCATTGCTAAACTGTGCGTGTGTGTGTTATAATAGTTTAAGTGTCTAGTGTAGTTAATAAAGTCTCGTGTGGATCACACTCAAGGTTGTATGTTGTTTTGCTCATAACTGAGTCCACACTCCCTAATCTCGCAGATTTTGGCTATATGCTCTGAGTAGTATTGTACAATAAGAACGTTATCTATTTCCCATACCCCGAAATAATAATAATAATAATAATAATAATAATAATAATAATAATTTATAATAATAATAATTTATAAGTATTGTTTGCCTTTTGAGCTAATTTGCTACAACCATGAAGGGAGCGTGAGAGCCAAGTTTTTTTTTCTTTTTTTAGGTAAACTCCGCCTAATGGTGTCTATGAAGTTGTCCAAATCACACAGAACCTCGCGAGATGTCAAAACGAGATGTTGTCGGGCTGCGTTCGAAACCGCATACTCACTAAGAAGGCACTTAATTTCAATTAGTACTAACTTAACGAGCGCTAAAAGAGTACATACTCAGCCTGAATGCGTCAAGTATGAATGCGATTTGGATATCATCCGGTATGTTGACGTCATCATGTGACCTACGACGCTAAAACAATCACAACAACTTAAAAGATATGAGTGACAGGTTTAATTAATCTATTTGTAAGTATCTTAAAACTGATGAAACTTGCCCATTTTGTGGTCTTGTTGAAGAAACAGCTGCCCTTTTATTTTGTGGTTGTAATAGCCAATACATTTTGGGCTGATTTAAGTTCTTATACTTTTAACTCCACTAATGTGATCAAGTTTTAGCCTTAAAGCATTTTTACTTTTTTTTATTAAGAAGACCCAAAATCGTCATTTCTGGAATATTTTGTTAATTATTTTATGTGCAAAATGTTTCATCCACAAGCAAAATTATGTTGAATCTCTTTTTTTTTCTTCTTTTTCTTGTTGAATTTAACGCTCATTTCTTTCCTCAGGCTTCTAAAAAAACTTTATTGTTAATTATTTAAGGATTTTAAATATTGTAAATGTGTGTGTTATATAATGTTATCTTTATTTTTTTATTTATTATGATTGTTAATTGTTAAATAAAAAGGTATTAAACTGATCTTTTATGTAATTATAAGTTCCGCAATAATAATAAAAAAGAGGGACAGGTGCACTAACACCTCGCAGCATCACAAACTCAACAATCTAGTACAGTTTCCCTCAGCATTTGCAATATTTGTAATATCTGCACAAAGGAAACATCGATCTGCTGCTTGAAGATCTCGCCTTTGGAGAAGATTGTTGATTTTATACTCTAAAAACGTTAAGTATTATTACTTAAAAATTAAGATTATCCCAGAATGAATTGTATCGTTTGCTCACCCCAACACTTACATGCAATAATAAGGATAAATGCCAAACAATAATTATATTACTTTTTTTGTCTTAAAATTACAACTAAATTAAATTTTTGTTGTGACATAGCTATACATGAATATACACTAGTTGAACAAATGCAGTCGATGTGAATACATACATTTTCAGTCAAGCAATTAATACATTAATTAATTTAATAAAATATTAATATTTTATTAACTGACAACAATAAGAAACATGAATAAATGAGTAAAGGAATGAAAGCATCACAATAAAATACATAAATATACAAGTCAACAACAGATGAAACGAAGCTTCATTCAGACTTATTGTTCTAACAGTCATGTGTTTTTACAGATGGTGAACCCATAACCTACTGCCATCTCAACACTGCTGTGCCAATTCTGCAGCTGCGCTGTGCTTCACAATCTCTCTCTTCTCAATGGGGACATCGTTGAGCAAGAGGACGAGGAAGACTATGACGACGGCTCTCTGAACCACACAACCTTGAATCAAGAGCAGGGAACACGTGCGGGACAATCTGGCTGCTGCTGTGTCTGCTCCAAGCATTCGTGTCCTGCTCTCCAGGAGCATGACTACCTGCAAAACAAAACGGAGTTAAACATTTTACAATTCATGTTGTCAGCTTTCCATTTATTGCCAAATTTCATTTCATGTTTACAGTTACATGCATTTTTGTTGTTGTAGCTTTATTACTTTTGTAGTGGGCTAAACCACTGAACTGGTGAGCAGAAGGTTGCTGGTTCAAAACCACCAGTGTGTCCTCGAGCAAGGCTCTATTCTCCAGGTTGATCAGGGGATTGTAGGTCCCTGTAATAAGAGCACTGTAAATCACTTCGGATTAAAAGCTTCATGACATTTTGTGATGATGATGCTTTTGAAGCTTCTGAAAGTCAGCCTTCATTTTATAAACAGAAACCAGCAGAACAAACTTTACCAAAATCACATCCTCAGTGTCTTTTGGTCTTTCTCTAGATGTTCTCGCTGGCTCTGGGGTCACTGAGAATGAAGAGACCACAGCAGCATCCGGTCCTGATGAGGCAGTAAGAGGTGGAGAGATGGAGCGTCTCATCTGTGTCACTGGACCATTTCCAGGATGCTGCTGTGGACTTCTCCATCCTCACTGCACACACCAGTCTCCAGACATTTCAGATCCTACAAAAATACACAAACACAATACAAAAGTCATTTTAACAGCATAATGTCATCTGATCTCTGTATTAGAAGTAACAAAATGATCTTACTTTATATCCTTTTGTTTCAGGTTTTCCCTTTTTTTCCACAAATGTCACCTTTCCTTGCAGGTCCTGCTCCACCACAAAAGATCTGCAGCAAATGCACAGGAATCAAGAATAAGAAAAGTGCTGTAATAGTTGTTTAAAATTACAACAATAAAAATAAACTTAAGATTTCAAATGTTTTATGCATTTCTGTAGTGTACTCACTCAAAGCCTGTGACGGCAGCATTGCTTCATCAGTCTCTCTGCAGCAGATAAACACACGTGTGTCTCATCTGTCCCTGTAACATCCAGACAAGAGTCAGTCTCCTCTGTGATTTATCTGCTCAATACTGCATAGATGTATATATGGTTTATGTAAATCCACTTTTGAGATTTTTTATTGTATGTCCCTTTTTAGTTATGCATTATAAAATGTGTTTTTGCAGCAAAATCACAAATATGCTTCATTATATAGGTCACAGACAGGGTTTGGATTAAGCCAAGGTTAGGCCATAGTTCAATTTGGACATTTAAGTAACATTTATAAACGTGCCTTGGATTAAAACAATACTGATGTGCATCTGGAGACAAGAGACAATGAGACAATTAAGATGAGTCCGTTCAAGCTCCTTTCAGTTAAAACAGCCCAGACATGTATTTTAGTTTGGGACTAGTCTTGTCTGTGAACCGGGGGATAGCGTCTTTACACCTTTTGCTTATATATTGCTTACTTTACACCTTAGTTTTAACAGATTATTAACTCCATAAACAATACCACTGTATGAAAATGACGTACACACTCCAATTTAAACGGTTATTTCGGGAAGAAAATATTCTCACCGTTGTCTCTCCACGCAAGCCGCCATCTTGCCAACAACATCTCGTTTTGACATCTCGCGTGGTTCTGTGTGATTTGGACAACTTGAAGTTACGCCCCTCTTTTGGAGTTTTTTTCTAGAGTGTTTCTTTTTGATATGTATCGTTTTACTTTGTAAAGCATAAGCATACATCACATAATATCAACCACAAAAATAAAATGGAAAAAAATCACAAGAAAGAATAAAATAAAACTAAAGATAAGGGCCATCATCTAAACATAATTACACAAGGAGATCAAAGGCAGGGCAATTTCTAACAGTCCTTATAGCTTTCTTATTAGTAGATACTGAAATTACATTCAAATAGTTTTCCATTTCTTTTAGGAAAACAGAGAATCTCTCGCAGTCTGCAGACATATGCTCTTGGCAGCTGCTGACACAGTTTTTAAGACACAAGTAGTCAAATCAGGAAATGATTCACTGAGCGACCGAATGTGCGGCCATGTTGGGTGTACCAGTCTGCGTTTTGTTGAATGGGGGAATAGAATATGTTGCCCTCACAAAAATGGCGTTTTTGATTCGTAATGCATTGCGACCATTCGTACGTCATTATTGTGCGTCTTTACACGAGAAACATCGGTTTTGTCCACATACTAGTGTGAGCAGATGTTAAGTTAAAGTGAGATATGGCACCTTTAAAACAAAATGCAAAAAGTAAAGGTCCGATTAGAGGAAAATGCTTTAATAACAAATTTGTACATGGTGGTTTATCACACAACGCCAAAACGAAAAGAAAATGGGTTCCGGAGAACAAAGTTTTTGATGGCGGATTAAAAGAGGGTGAGTAAATGTGTTTTCGATGTAGAAAATTCACACTGAATAAACTAATTTGACATAAGGGTCAGTTAAAGAAGTCTGAAATGAGAAAAAAATCTAGTGTAAAACGCACGTGCCTAGTTCTTATATGTGCATTCTTTGCATTAATGTTGGTTACATACATTTAGTCAAGTCAAGTCAAGTCTGCTTTATTGTCAATTCTTCCACATGTACAGTACATACATACAGAGAATCGAAATTGCGTTACTCTCAGACCCCCGGTGCATACAGATAACACTAACAGTAGAGCCTAAAATCTAGATCAAATATAAAACTATAAAATAAAACTATACAATAAGGGAATGTAAAATAAGACATAATAGAAAAAAAATAAAATAAAAATATGGTTAAATAAAAGCAGCGCAAGGCACATGGCAGATAGAGTGCAAACCAGTGAAACAAACAGTGCAGCTAAAAATATTTTTAGTGCACGAAAAAAATAGCTTAGTCAGTCTGATTAAAGTGACAAAGGGCTCAAGAGCAGTTATTTTAATTAAACTTACTGATGAGGAGGTAGAATGACGTCAGTTTCCATGGTGAATGAGGTAGTGAGCAGACCAATGCTGCACAAAGTGACTGGTGCATGACATCGTATGTTAGTGGAAGGACCTGGGGATGAGGGACCTGGGGGGGGGGGTGTTCATAGTTCAGTGGTGCCTGGGGCAGAAGAGGGACGGGGGGGCAAGTTCAGGAGCGAGTTCAGCTTCCTGACAGCCTGATGGATGAAGCTGTCCTTCAGTCTGCTGGTCCTGGCCTGGAGACTTCCGCAGTCTCCTCCCTGATGGCAGCAGACTGAAGAAGTTGTGTGACGGGTGAGTGGGATCACCTGCAATGCAGAGGGCTTTGCGAGTGAGACGGGTTCCATAAATGTCCTGGAGGGAGGGGAGAGAGACACCAATGATCTTCTCAGCTGCTCTCACTATGCGTTGAAGAGTCTTCCGGCAGGACGCCTTGCAGGCGGCATACCACACAAAAGCATGCAGCTAATCAGGATGCTCTCAATGGTGCTACTGTAGAAGGTGCACATGATGGGGGCCGGGGCGCTGGCTCTTCTCAGTTTGCGGAGGAAGTAGAGACGCTGCTGTGATTTCTTGGCCAGTGCTGCGGTGTTGTCGGTGTTGTATTTACATATATACATAAGTGTTTATACCATTTCCTTTTTTAATTAGTTTAATCCAAGGCTTCTCAGAAAATTTAGTATTTACACTATCAACCAGTATATACAATAAATAATTCATAGTGTGCATAAAAAGGACTAAACTTGAAATGTATTCTGTTTGAAAAGGAGGAACGTGCACGAAAAAGAGAGGTGAGGAAATCAAACCTAGCAAATGTATCAGTATGATGGAATTGTTGTACAGTTTTCTATTCCCTAATGAATCTCCTGTCATTAAGGAAGGGCCCATTATTTCTCGTAAACATACACAGTTTAACCATCTTTTACATTCTTTGGCAAATGATTGATGCATGTTTTATTATGTGTGTCTGTGTAGGAATTCTTGAAAGACAAAGCTCAGTGAGAGGAGGCTCTGGAGAGGTGCAAGGAGAAGAAAACAGCAACATATCAGTTGTTGAAAAGAAAAACCAAAAAGGGTCAGCCCAACCTTAACCTGCATATGGAGCTGTTGCTGCAAAAGATTGAAGCTCAGCGCAAATAATTCAGTATCATCCATAAAATCAGACTGGAATCACACAATAAACTGCAGTTTGGGTTGTTTTTTTGTTTTTGACCTCAAGAATGTGTTTTTTTTGTTTTTGTGGTAATGATTGTTTTAATTTGAATATTAAATTATACTCTTCTCAAGTTAATTCAAGCTAACAGTAATGAACTGATGCTATGACAGTAAGCTTATGGAAAAACATGAAGCTTTATTTTTATCATTATATTTAGGTAAATAATGCTGTCAGCAGTAGTGCCTAAAAATACTTTCTTAAACATTTATAGCATAACTTTCTTCTTTTCTCTAACGACTCTTTTAAAAGTATTTTTGTGACATGATGATGGAATGATATCTTTTGTTTATTAGGTGAAAAGCATTGATATCAAAATAGTAATAAAAGACAATGCTACAATACAAATATTTAAATTTTCATACAAAAATATTTAAAATAACATAAAAACATAAGTCATTGATGCATTAGCAATATGAGAAGCTCCCAGCAGCTCCAGTAACTGTAATATGATTTCATGAACAGAGGCAGAGGGTGTGGTCATTGAGTCATATGGCCCCTCCTTCTTTATTTGACTCCTCCCCCACATCATAGTCTGTTTTTAAAAACAAGCAAATTCACATTAATTTTTATAAATGCATCACAATTTAGTTTAAATAGGGTTTAAATGAGAGACATAATGATTAAAAGTAGATTATGTAAAAAGATGAGAAAAACATACCTAACAGGTTTCTCATCTTCATTGCTTTTCTTCACATCATCATACTCCTGATCTCCCTCTGATACACATGTGAAATAAAACCTCACATTGTAATGTGTAACACATCTTGTGTCATTCATCTCATTCTCCTCATGACTGTCTGAGACTATTAGATTAAACCTGATAAAGCCATGATGATTCATTAATGGTAGAAACACATGTTCAATATATCATAAAAACATATATAAGAGTGATATTAAATTGCAGTTCTGTGTGACTCACTCGTTACACCTTGAAAGTTCTGTCCAATAATGATGATGTCATCATAATGCTCTAGTGTGTCCACTACACATACATGAAGATACAAACAGAACAAATGTCACATCATCATATCAGTACGATATGAGAAGAGAGAGAAAAGGTTTTATATCAGAGCTGTCCAAACCTGTTCCTGAAGGGACACTGTCCTGCAGAGTTTAGCTCCAACCCTAATTAAACACACCTGTCCTGAACCAAAGTAATCAAGGTCTTCAGACTCACTAAGTGCTTTTTAAATGGAATACACATCCTAGCGAGGATACATCCTTCCTAGTCCAGTCCTCCTGAGGATTCAAGGCTAGAGTCCTCTCAGCATTAAATGCCAGAATGATACGGTCTACTTAGTGCACATGTCTACGTCATAAATTTTCTGTCACAGCAGAAAAATACTAGAATTATAATTTGAATAATACTTAATGCTGAACAATTTATTTATTAACTAACTTTCTTATAATGCAGTATAGGTAATGACTGTCTGTGGTCTCTCACTGGTTTACATTACACATAGTTTAGCATTATGTGATTCTTTTACAACTAAAGAAATAAAAACAATGCCTTCACCTCAAATATATATATATATATATATGATTTATATTTATATTTTTTTTTTAATTTTTGTATTGATTTTTGTATTGCATAACATAAGGAAATTGAAAAAGCTCAGTGCTGCAGTGTTGCATTCGCTAGAAACTTCCAGACAAGTGTGTTGGAGCTGGATGAAGCTAAACTCTTGGCCCTCCAGGAGCAGGACTGGACACCCCTGCTTTATTTATTTTAAATATATAACCTAATTACAGAATAACAGAGTAGGTGGTATATTTAGGCATATTGGGATATTTTTTAGAAACAAAATGTAATATATTTTCTTGCAGGTCTTGAGACCTGCCATTGTTGACATCATCATAATATGCAGTGTTGAACACTATTTCTAATAAGATTTTTGTTTTAGTATTTTGAACAGTTGAACATTCACTGGTGACATATTTCATTTACTGGAAGAATTATATTTGTGTGATTTTGAGTGTGAATTACATTTTCTCTTTTTTTTATTTGTTTTATTTTTAGGTGTTAATTTGAAATAATTGCAGCTCTCTAACCTGAGAGAAGCTCATCAGCATCTTCATACCCAGAATGCAGTTCTTCAGATATGAGACTCCCTGTTAAAGAAGAGCAGAACAGTCAGAAACATGTTCATTATTACAAACAGACTGAATCCTCATTTTCTCTGGATCAAAAAGCAGTGACAAAAAAACACAACAAAAATGTAAATTACTTGCATTTTAAAAACATTAGAGATAAACGTTTTAGTATTTTCAATAGTTGAGTCATCGGTGACATATTTCATTTACTGGAATGAATATATTTCAGCTCTCTAACCTGAGAGAAGCTCATCAGCATTTTCATACCCAGAATGCAATTCTTCAGAGATAAGCCTCCCTTTTAAAGGAGAGCAGAACAGTCAGAAACGTTCATCATTACAAACAGACTGAATCCTCATTTTCTCTGGATCATAAAGCATTGTGTTAGTGACAATACAACAAAAATGTCAATTACTTGCATTTTAAAAACATTAGAGACAGAATGTTTTTGTTGGGCCAATTAGCAAACACACACACACACGTATCCTCACATGAACCCCTTTCATCACTGCCTTCCAGAAATACACTCAGGATGAGACACAGTCTGACACACACACACACACACACACACACACGTATCCTCACATGAACCTGTTTCTCACTGCCTTCCAGAAATACACTCAGGAAGAGACGCAGTCTGACACACACACACACACACACACACACACACACACACACACACACACACACACACACACACTCACTCAAACACACACACACACACACACACGTTGGTATGTGTGGTTTATGGGGACTCTCTATAGGTGTAATGGTTTTTATTCTGTACAAACTGTATTTTCTATTGCCCTACCTCAACCCTACACCTAACCCTACCCCTCACAGGAAACTTTGTGCATTTTTGGATTTTTAAAAAAACTCATTCTGAATGATTTATAAGCCTTTTGAATTACGGGGACACTGGAAATGTCCTCATAAATCACCTCCTCATTGTAATACCTATGTCATAACCATGTCATTATACAAATTTGTGTCCTCATAAACCACATAAACACGCTCACACACACACACACACACACACGTATCCTCACATGAACCTGTTTCTCACTGCCTTCCAGAAATACACTCAGGAAGAGACACAGTCTGACACACACACACACACACACACACACACACACACACACACACACACACACACACATATGAACATGCACCTGCAGCTCTGTGGTTTTCTGTCAGGAATTCTGTGGTTTGAAGCAGGAGGTTTAACAGGACTAATAATAGATGAACATCAACTGTCTGACAGACTCTTATTAATGGTATTAAATAAGATTGATGGCTCATGTCTCACCCCTCTGAGTGAAGTGATTGTGTCTGTGCTGAATCTCCTCATAAACGGCCTCAGACATCCTCCTGTGTCTCCTCTCAGAGAGAGCTGTGAGTGTAGACAGACAAACCTGCTGTCAGTTCACAACACATGACTGATCACACACTGAATAAGACACAATATGACAGTCTCTGGATCTCTCCTACCTCTCTTCATCACTCTGTTCTGCTGAATCAGTGTAAGCAGTGGCACTAAGCAGTAAGAGCACAACTCCCAGAATAATCACAAGCACTGGGGGAGACGCTGCTGGAGGAGTTTGTGGAGGAGCAACTGATGTTGAGCGCACTGGAGGAGAAACTGGAGGAGAAGTTGTGCCAGGAGTAGTGGACACTGACACATCTGGCAAAACAGACACAAACACATTCAAAATTATGACTACAAAAAATGATCTAAAAATTAACATTATTGCTCAGTGTTTGCTGTGACCTGCACAGGTGAGTCCAGCGTGCTCTTTGCGGGAGCAGTCAGTGTGGTTATTTAGGGAGTGAGGACAGTCCCACAGGTGAATCTCATTCCCTCTGCACTCGACTTTGTTCATCCACACAACACCTTCACCAGCACCAAAGAATGAATTCCCATCAGCCCTCAGTGCTGCTCCACAACCCAGCTGCCTGCAGACCACCTGAGCATCGCTGATGTCCCACTGATCATCACAGACTGAGCCCCACACAGCGTTATGATACACCTCCAGCCTCCCAGAGCACCGGCCCTCCCCTCCACGCAGTCTGAGAGGAACATGATCTAAAACACACACATCAGAGCTTAGCTGCTTCAGCACAACATTTACAACAAAACACACACTAATAATGAAGCCAGAGGCTTTTAAAACTGTGACTATTTTCTGAGGTTAATAATTCCTATATTAAAAAAATGCAGCTATTAATAATTTAACAGTAATTTGCTAGGAAAATATAGTCTTACATTAACAAACATTCAACAGATTTGTTGTGAATAAACTTACTTGCACACTGTCTCTGGTAAGGAGATGGTGAGGTAAAACATGTCAGACGACTCTGAGGCGACTCACGAGTTTCCTCCTCTGAGATTATAACATGATAAAAAAAGAAAAGTGAACAGAATATTAGGATGATACATCTGACATCTCTCACATTTTACCCTCACAAATCATTTTACTCTTCCCATCAGCTCACTTTAGCTCTCAGAAACATTTAAGTTCACTTACCCCATTAGACATAAAAATGTATGTACAGAAGGTGATTTTATAAATGCAGGTGAGACAAAAAATAATGACCATGGACACCAAATGTACCTGCAATGATAGAATCGCCCAGAAGGATTATTACTGAGACCATATTAAATTATTTAAATATCATCCAACCTGAACAGGTGATTTTGGCCACTTCGTCTTCACCACAGTCATTCTGTCCCCAGAGTGAAGATGGACACTGCCATAAAGTGGAATCATGTGGTCGACATGTAACTTTATCCAGCCAGTTAGGAGCTGATTCCACTCTTGCTGTAGAATCAGACAAAACACCAGATCTTCCACAGTTCAGCTCCTGACAGATCAGACTCGCTGTGTCTCCGTTCATCTGGTTCCAGCACACATTACCCCAGGATCCATTGTAGAAAACCTCCACATTCCCTTCACAGCCCTCAGTTAACCTGATCTCTTTAAACTCTAGATAGAAAAGGATGTGCATTTAAACAATTAAAATTCAGATTGTGATAAAGCTAAAATATGCACCAAAACAGTGATTTAATATGAGGCTGATGCATGCTGCAAGCACTGATTGCATCTAAAAACAGATTAGCAAAACATATTAAAAATAGCTTCATAATTTGTTATTAAAATACAGAGAAATTCTGTGTTAATAATACAGTAATATCATTGCAACCATATGACTGTTTTGTATTCTGTATTCTGCACTCAAAAAAGTAAACTAGCCACTTGTTTGATTTGCAAAATACAAATATGTCTGATTAATAAGAATATAACACGTTTACTTATGTTAAATGATTCATTCTTGTTATTTGCAACTAAATTATTATTCGAAGCAGTGCAAGTTTACTTGATTTGATTAGATGCATAATGGGTGCTACGAATAAATCATGTTCATTCAACAATTTATTTTTTTTGAGTGTGTTTTTTTCTTAGGAAGACCGTATATATTTAAAATTATAAAGTCATTTATTCTCAAATCAATATTTTGTGTTGAAGTATTTTGTAAGTAGTCATGAACTGTAAAGTCAGACACAAAACAAACCCCTTCAGACCTTTCATTCCTGATCACCATGGAGTTGAATGATTGCAAGGTATATTTTTTGAAAAACAACTATTTCTTTGATAAACATTTCCTCTAGTGTACTGTTTACCTGAGCACACAACTCCTACATCCTCCTTGTGTTGACAGTCATGTTTTCCCCAGCCTGGAGAAGAGCAGCTCCACAGGGACGCCTCATTCCCCTCACACTCCACCTCATCCAGCCATATGGGTCCAGAACCAGGACCAAACCAGGCTGGTACCCGCTGGTTACTGAGGGCCACTCCACACTGCAGCTGTCTGCACACCACATGAGCATCTTTAATATCCCAGGAGTCATCACACACTGTCCCCCATGAGCCGCTGTGAAAAACCTCTAGCCTCCCTGCACAGTCTCCCCCAGAACCCACCAGCCTGATGGACCCACGACCTGATATTCAGAGACAGAAAAACACATTATTGACCACGAACAACTGAAGAATCTGCTCAGATGTTGTTTTTCTCACCAAGGCAGGTGATTGACAGCTGTTGTGTGGAGCTGCAGTTGAGAGTTTGTGGAGAGCTGCAGTTCCCCAGATGTGCTTCATTCCCAGAGCACTGGAAGCCCGTCACACACTCATGACTGTGTTCAGGACTGGATGAAGAGGAGCCGTAAAAGTTCAGCACAGAGCCACAGCCCAGCTGTCTGCAGACCACAGAGGATTCAGTGAGAGTCCAGGAGTCCAGCAGAACTCTCCTCCAGACCTGATGGATGAAAACTTCCACCTCCCCCTCACACTGTCTCTCTCCAGACAACCGCACCAGACCATCATGAAGAGCCAGAGAGGAATCTGAAGAGAGTATTTATTTATCATTCAGTATATATCTAAATTATACTTAGAAGTAGTTTTAGTCTGACTTCATAACGGCATGAATGGACTCACTAGAGCAGATGACTCCAACATCTCGACTATGTGAACATTCAGCTCGACTCCATGAAGAGATGGAACATTCTGAGAGTTTTGTTTCACTCCCGTCACAATCAAACACATCAGCCCAGATTTCACCACTTCCCTCTCCAAACCAGTCTGATCCCACAACAGACACAGCAATCCCACAATTCAGCTGTCTACAGAGGACACTGGCAGGTCTCATATCCAGCATGCATCACACACTGTGCCCCATTTACTGAAGTACTGATGTTCAACTCGACCAGAACAGATGTCAGGACCGTTTACCAGCCTGAGATCAGTGTAACCTGGACAAAGAACAGAGAGTTTAGTTTAACATTATGAAAAAAGCAAGAAATGTGTTTTTTTAAAAACTAGTTTGTGATTCTCAATAAGTAACTACTGCTTTATTACCAGAACAGAACAGTCCAATGGCATTCTCATGGGTGCAATTTTGTTTGAGAGAAGATGATGTTGGACACAAAGATATATAGGATTCATTTCCTCTACACTGAATCTCTTGTGTCCACATCTGAGTGTCTCCTTTGTCAAAAGCAGCTGCTCCCAGCACCTGTACAGGAGCCCCACAGTCCAGCTCTCTACACACAACCTCTGCATCCTGCTGGTCAAAGGCAGCGTCACACACTGAAACCCACATCCAGTCATGAGGCACTTCTACTCTGCCAGAACAGCGAGATCCTCCGACCAGCCTGACTCCTTAAATGAAAAATTCACAAATTCAATGATATTTGCTAATTCTTGTCCTAATATTACTTTATAAAGCTAAACCAGATGCCTTTCATCAATTATCAGCAGTTTTTTTATTTGTGTGTGTGTGTGTGTGTGTGTGTGTGTGTGTGTGTGTGTGTGTGTGTGTGTGTGTGTGTGTGTGTGTGTATAAAATTCACATACATTTCTTGCATTTTTTTGCACATAAGAGTGAATATGTTTTCATTTAATGAATGTCAGAAAAAAAAGTGAACAAAATGCACCCAGCATGTCATTAAAATGCATTTTGTCTGTGAAATGCTCAATCTTTGAATGAGATACTATGTATTTTTGATTCTCAAATGGAATCGTCTGGAACAAAAAATGCATATTGTCCACAAAATGCTTTTTGTGTGTTCCATATCATCATTCAACACGTCACATAATACTTATAATACATAATACTTCACTCTTCAGGCACCTGACATAACACTGAATGTGGGGCAAAAAAATTTATCCATCTTGGAATTCTGTGGGAGAAAAGATTAGTAATTATGAAATAAGTCTAGATGATCTTACCAGAGCAGATGACTCCAGCATCTTTAGTATGATTAGCTTCTATTCCCCATCCACTGAATCTACAGTTTGTCAATGTAAACTCTGATCCAGTACACTGTAAATTGGAAACCCAGACATTTCCTGATCCTTCACCAAAGTAGGCACTCTTTGGTGCAGTTAAAGCCTCTCCACAGCCAAGTTCTCTACACACCACTTCAGCATCAGGCAAATCCCAGTCAACATCATGCACTGTTCCCCACTCACCATCATGAAGAACCTCCACTCTACCAGCACAGAGACTGTTACCACCTACTAATCTCACTGTTTCTGAAGGTAAAAGGACACAAGAAAGATAAAGTTTTATTTTTTTACAATATTACTCAAGAATTTTGTCAAAACTCATAGTTCATGTGTTGTTCACCTACCAGCACATAAAACGCTCACATCGTTCTCATGGGAACAAAATTGTGAAGGTGAATAAACTTACTTGCACACTGTCTCTGGTAAGGAGATGGTGAGGTAAAACATGTCAGACGACTCTGAGGCGACTCACGAGTTTCCTCCTCTGAGATTTTAACATGATAAAAAAAAAGATGATTGAACAGAATATTAGGATGATACATCTGACATCTCTCACGTTTTCCCATCACAAATCATTTTACTCTTCCCATCAGCTCACTTTAGTTCTCAGAAACATTTAAGTTTACTTACCCCATTAGACATAAAAATGTATGTACAGAAGGGTGATTTTATAAATGCAGGTGAAACAAAAAATAATGACCATGGACACCAAATGTACCTTCAATTATAGAATCGCCCAGAAGGATTATTATTGAGACCATATTAAATTATTTAAATATCGTCCAACCTGAGCAGGTGATTTTGGCCACTTCATCTTCACCACATTCATTCTGTCCCCAGGGTGAAGATGGACACTGCCATAAAGTGGAATCATGTGGTCGACATGTAACTTTATCCAGCCAGTTAGGAGATGATTCCACTCTTGCTGTAGAATCAGACAAAACACCAGATCTTCCACAGTTCAGCTCCTGACAGATCAGACTCACTGTGTCTCCGTCCATCTGGTTCCAGCACACATTACCCCAGGATCCATTGTAGAAAACCTCCAGATTCCCTTCACAGCCCTCAGTTAACCTGATCTCTTTAAACTCTGGATGGAAAAGGATGTGCATTTAAACAATTAAAATTCAGATTGTGATAAAGCTAAAATATGTACCAAAACAGTGATTTAATATGAGGCTTATGCATGCTGCAAGCACTAATTGCATAAAAACAGATAAGCAAAACATATTAAAAATAGCTCCATAATTTGTTATTAAAATACAGCGAAATTCTGTATTAATAATACAGTAATATCATTGCAACCATATTATTGTTTTGTATTCTGGAGTGAACAATTTATTTCTTAGGAAGACAGTATGCATTTAAAATTATAAAGTAATTTACTCTCAAATCAATATTTTGTGTTGAAGTATTTGGTAAGTAGTCATGAACTGTAAAGTCAGACAGTCATTAACTCCAAACAAACCCCTTCAGACCCCTTTCGTTCCTGATCACCATGGAGTTGAATGATTACATGGTATATTTTCTGAAAAACAACTATTTCTTTGATAAAAATTTCGTCTAGTGTAATGTTTACCTGAGCACACGACTCCTACATCCTCCAAGTGTTGACAGTCATGTTTTCCCCCAGCCTGGAGAAGAGCAGCTCCACAGGGACGTCTCATTCCCCTCACACTCCACCTCATCCAGCCATATGGGTCCAGGACCAGGACCAAACCAGGCTGGTACCTGCTGGTTACTGAGGGCCACTCCACACTGCAGCTGTCTGCACACCACATGAGCATCTTTAATATCCCAGGAGTCATCACACACTGTCCCCCATGAGCCGCTGTGAAAAACCTCCAGCCTCCCTGCACAGTCTCCCCCAGAACCCACCAGCCTGATGGACCCCCGACCTGATATTCAGAGATAGAAAAACACATTATTGACCATGAACAACTGAAGAATCTGTCCAGATGCTGTTCTTCTCACCAAGGCAGGTGATTGACAGCTGTTGTGTGGAGCTGCAGTTGAGAGTTTGTGGAGAGCTGCAGTTCCCCAGATGAGCTTCACTCCCAGAGCACTGGAAGCCCGTCACACACTCATGACTGTGTTCAGGACTGGATGAAGAGGAGCTGGAGAAGTTCAGCACAGAGCCACAGCCCAGCTGTCTGCAGACCACAGAGGATTCAGTGAGACTCCAGGAGTCCAGCAGAACTCTCCTCCAGACCTGATGGATGAAAACTTCCACCTCCCCCTCACACTGTCTCTCTCCAGACAACCGCACCAGACCGTCATGAAGAGCCAGAGAGGAATCTGAAGAGAAGATGTGATGTTTTACTAAAATACTGCATGTGTGTTTAAGACCACAGAGGAACATTTATGTAATAAATATGCTTTATATCAATATTACATTTATAAAATTCAAAACTTAAATGACACAATCATTAATCTTCAGTCTGAAATGTAAGGGGGATAAATATTGTATTTTGTATAAGATTAGGTTTTCCAGTAGCATAATGTCAGTAAATGTTGCAGTAATATGGACTCACTAGAGCAGATGACTCCAACATCTCGACTATGTGAACGTTCAGCTCGACTCCATGAAGAGATGGAACATTCTGAGAGTTTTGTTTCATTCCCGTCACAATCAAACACATCAGTCCAGACTTCATCACTTCCCACTCCAAACCAGTCTGATCCCACAACAGACACAGCAATCCCACAATTCAGCTGTCTACAGAGGACACTGGCAGCTCTCATATCCCAGCATGCATCACACACTGTGCCCCATTTACTGAAGTACTGATGTTCAACTCGACCAGAACAGATGTCAGGACCGTTTGTCAGTCTGAGATCAGTGTAACCTGGAGAAAGAACACAGAGTTTACTGAGATTGTAAGTAAGAGAACAGAGATAATCTGAGTAATTCTCATGTTCTTAGTTCTGTTTAATACAGTCACTCAGAGTTTATAATGATGGTACTGATCAAACAATTACATTTTAGTAAATGTAACAATTGGATTTGTTAAATAAATAGGTAAAACATTTTACCAGAACATATCAGTCCGACATCATTTTCATGGGTGCAGTTTATTTTATGTGAGTTTGATGATGAACAGTGTCGAATGTGTGATTCGTCTCCTCTGCACTGAATCTCTTGTGTCCACATCTGAGCGTCTCCTTTACCAAAAGCAGCTGCTCCCAGCACCTGTACAGGAGCCCCACAGTCCAGCTCTCTACACACAACCTCTGCATCCTGCTGGTCAAAGGCAGCGTCACACACTGAACCCCATCGTCCTCCAAAATACATTTCCACTCTTCCAGAGCACTGGTGAAACCCAGCAACAAGTCTTGACGTTCTGTATTTTATAGTTTCTGATTTTATTTACACAACAGAGAAGACCATCTGTCACTATGATTATGATACAGACATAAAACAAGACGCAATTCCTTTAATGATTTTTTAAAAGGATGAAAGTGAGCACTTTAGACCATAAAATATGCTTATTATCAATTCATTATTTAAGAATTAATCTAAAAACAAATAATACAATTATTGTAAATCGCATATCAGATGTTTATGGATAAAAGTCTGATCAGTGATGCATTAACAGGCTGATGTATGGAGCAGCTCACCTGAGCATCTGACTCCAGCATCTTCACGATGACCACAGCCACCATGAACACCCCATCCTCTTGATCTACAGTCCTTCAGTGTGGACTCTGATCCATTACAGGCCACATCATCCATCCAGATTGGTCCTGATCCTTGTCCAAAATGAGCATCACCCAGAGCCTCTACAGCTGCTCCACATCCCAGCTCTCTACACACCACTGCAGCATCAGTCTTATCCCAGTAATCACTACACACTGTTCCCCACTGACCATCATGATGAACCTCCACTCTACCACTGCAGGGACTGTTACCACCAACCAACCTAACAGTCTCAAAATCTGTACATGAAAGAGAGAAAGAGATTTAACCACTGTAGCAGTAGAACTGAATCATAAACAGTATACAGCAAAATCAAGATACAAACATTTTAGTAAATTCAAACTGTACAACTAATGTTGTAAAAAGAAAAAATTTACAAATAATCTTATCCTTAAATTGGTTGCATGTTAAAGCTCAAATCATTCATAAAATGTAATTTTTAATTAATGATTAGTGTTACAAGATCTTATTTTCTAGATATTACACAGGCCTCTATTCACTTTCTAGTGATTTGAGGCTTTCATGGAGTAACTGCTCATTTAAACACACATTTAAATTAAACTCTTTACTGTCTATTTGTGTACTCACCAGATGTGGTTAGAGTGATTATAGTGGAGAGTAAAATGAGTGTCAGACATCCCTCCATCATTTTCTGCTCGTCACACCGTCTGTTTGACTGTCAGCACAAGTTTCTCCTCTGCTCCCTCAAACACACTGAAGAAACTGGCTCCTGTGAGCCCCCTCTAGAGAGAGAGAGAGACAGACTCACAGCTGCCAATGACACTCACTGTTACCTTATTAGACACAACAGAGGAAATCATCAAACACAATCAGTGACAAATCAGAAAGCAGCATTTTTATTTTCTCCATATATATCAGTAAAGTGTGAGCGCTGATGAGCGGGACTCCTCCTCCAGTGTGAAGAGACTTCACTGAGGACAGACTCGTGTCAGTCATAAGTCAGTGTGGAGATAAAGTCACACTAAACTTAAAGCAGATTGATACAGAAACACTGCAGCTTATATTCAGCATCAAAACCTGAACCTGAACACAGCAGACACAAGCACTGATGACTGACTGCTCACTTACTGAAACTTTATTTTAAAGTAGTTGATTTTTGCTATAAATGTATAAATTAGAATAAACTGAACATTTTAAAGTTATTTTTAGAAACGTGCATAATATTAGGTGGATTTTATTTCACCATTATGATGTTCTAATCAAGCATAAAATAAACAGTATGTTAACACATTATCAAATGAACTGGCTGATTGTGTTCAACAGCAGAAGGCTATTCATACAAGATCTGTAAATAAACATTGTTTTCTGTTCTTAAGATATTCATTTGGCGTCATATAAAACTTAAGACAGTTGTATGTGTTTAACACTGTAATGTGTAATTCATCCAGCAGATGGAAGCAAAACACTTCTTATTGTAAAGAGGAGAAGACAAGAGTCTTGTCCTTGTGTCACCACATGAGGGAGCTTCTAACTTTTTTCCAGACAGAATTTTTTTATTTTTATTATTGTTATTAACAAGATCAAATTACATGTATATGACAAACACTATACATGATATAAACAATAAACATTATACATGAAATAAACAATTTCACACTAGAGGGGCTGTATACAAATGCAAATTTATATAAAAATATTAAAGCTTTCACAGTTTTAATTGCTTTTTGTTTCATAGAAAATTGTAAAATATCAATATAATGCTCCATTTCAATTCCTAAAATAAAAAAAAAAAGTTTTTTTTGCATGAGAACTTACATTTGTGAATATTAAATTTTGCATGTAAAAAATAAGATTTATCATGTAAATGTGACTGTGTTTTTCTTTGCTCAGGGCAACTGACACAAAATTAGCAACTAAAATAAATATCAGATTTAAATTTTACTAAATAATTTTTGGCTGGGTAAACCCTGTGTATGATTTTGAATGATACTTCCTTAACCTTGTTTGTAATTAAATATTGATTAGGTATTAAACAAACCTTTTTCCAAACAATATTGTCTGTTAGTTTATTCCAATATGAATAAACATAAGGCAAAGACACAATATCTCATTGAAATAAAGCTCTTATGGAACTGTTGTGTGATTTAAGAGAAAAACAGATGTTATATAAGAATTTATTATATTAGGCAGAGATCACTGTTGGATGTTAATTCTTGTCTGATGTCTGAATAACACACAAACTTCAGGAGAAATAGCACCAAAAACTATGTGTAACAGAATTTTTATAATGTGCCAAAAAAAAAAAAAAAAAAAAAAACATAAGTAACCAGACAGAAAATGTTAATTTATTTATTCACAGTTACGTTTTACATCTACAAATATAATTAATTTCAATTAGAGCTCATTTCACAGCACATTATTTTACTTTTTGTCTGCTGCTATTATATATTCTAACACTCAGAGTGACAGAATGATGTAAATACACTATAGCAGTGAGAATGATATTTCTAATATTTTGGTTGGTTTTTTGTTAATTATATTGGATTTATTGTATCGTAACAGGGTTTACCATTTTGGTGGCCCTAAGAAATTACACTTCAGGGAAGGGGGGTCCCACAGGGGGCCCCAAACACTAGCATTGTTTGTGTAGCGCTGCTGTTGGTCATCAGAGCAGTCATGTAACTTAGTAATTATTTTGACCAACAGAGAGAGCTGCAAGCACCCCTCAAAATGTCAAATAACTCCCTTTAATGCACACTAAACCCAACACGATTCTGCTCCAAAGCGGTATTCAAGACTTAGCATATCCCATCATGCATCATGTTCAGGAACGTTGTGCCCCGAAATCGTGAAATGGAGGAAAACATTTGACTCTAAGTTAAAATAATTTGATATTGCATATAATCTTATAGTAAAACAAAAAAAGTTTTTTTTTTTTTTTTTTTTTTTTTTTTACATTTTATTGAAACAAAGATGAGTATGTGTATTATGTACATCATTTACAACTGTTTTTATTGTTTAATAAGAAGCACCACAATTATTAAATTGTGTTGTCTGTTATAGGGACGACTGAACAGACATTTAGAAGTTTATTTTAAAATGCAAAATATTGAAAATCAAAATAAAGCTCTCTATACATTTGCATTTTTAAACCATCATACGTGTGTTCCATTGTTCTACACACCCTTTACTTTTGAATTACTTCAAGATATGTAAAAGTCAAAAAAGCAATATCTAATTACTTATATTTAACTATGACTTTAAAATTAAAGCTAATAAAATCTATAGTAAAAACTATTTTAAACTAATCGCGTCTTGTTTCACCATCTAGCTATTACAGCCCGTATATTTATATAAAAGGCTATGCAGGTTTATCAAAGACATTTGTATATGTGTCCAGCAGATGCCAGCAAAGCTCTTATTATAAAGAGGACCAGACGAATCTTGTCCTTGTGTCACCACATGAGGAAGCTTCTCATGTGGAAAATTCATTCACAGCTACAAATCTAATTTATTTCATGTACAGCTCATTTCACAGCACATTCATTTGATTTTTTGTCTGCTGCTATAATATATTCTAACACTCAGAATGATGTAAAAATAAAAAATAAAAAAAAAAAAGGGCGCTCGATGAAGAGGATACTTACCTACAATCAACCGAAACGAACCTGCAGCTCCATACTGTCCTGTCAGCAGTGAGAAGCTGGAATGTTGTGTGCTGCTTTGAATGACTCTGTACTGCAGGTAAGGACAATTTCCGGCCAAACGAATATTAAAAGAATCATAAATTAGCAGGACATTACCATGTTTTCATGTATAACTGCAGCATTTGTGTAGATTAAATTGTTGTGACGTCACACAACAGGCAACTGTACTGGTTTTATATTGATGGAGAAAACATCTGCACTGGGTTCTAATGTTCTGTTAAGCACGATTAAATCATAATATGTTGTAAACGTTATTATAAAGTGATTCATATGGATTATAGTGAAGATGTACTTTAAACGTCTTACAGGTTTCTGAATTACACATAACTAAACACTTATACAGCCTGATAAATGATGAATATAAAAGTAAATTGCCCATCAGACAAACAATTACAATGGTTTCATTTATGACTGCAGCACTTGTGTAGATGAAATTGCCCAGAAGACAAGTGATACTTATTTTAATTATTATTTTAATAAGTTAGACTATTTTATTTATTTATTTATTCAGCATTTATCAACTTACAAATCTCTCTATGCTTGCTGCAGCGATGCTGAGGGCTGTTAAATCACTCACGGTCATTTGGTTACATGTTTAGGATGTCTTCAACTATCACTGAGGTTGTGCTTTATAAGGTAAGAGCTTAAATTTGATTTCATGGTTTGTGTAATGTCTTATTGAAAATACACAAAAAAGTCTGAAAAGTTTTTTAAAATTATTGATATTAAAACAAGGCAAAAAATACTCTCAAGGCTTAAAAGTTTTAATACAAAAAGAAAGTTTGTGTTTGGGGGGGGGGTATGGGGGGGGGGAAAGGGTGGGGGGGGGGGGGGGGGGGGAGGGGGGGGTGGGGGGGGGGGGGGGGGGGGGGGGGGGGGGGGGGGGGGGGGGGGGGGGGGGGGGGGGGGTATAAAAACCTGAGGTGTTAACATATCAATAACAATATCCTACTCAAACTTTGTTCAGATTTGTTGAACACAGGCAGTGGATGAATCACAGAGACGAATGCCCACACTTCTTTGTTTGAACTCCTCCTCCTCCCACATCATCATAATCTGTTTATTAAATACAAAACATTAATCAGGTCAAATGCTGTTACTGGATGAATATTTACAAAAGTCCTTAACTGGAAATATTAACTAAATTAAAATAAAGATATCAAATATAATGAGAACAAAAGTGTATAATAACTACCTCAGCGGGTTTTCTCACATCTTCACTGACCTCATCATCACATCTCATCCCCCCCCCCCCCCCCCTGAAGCCTCTCTGATGCAGATGACAGAAAAACATGTCTATATCAGTTTAAAAAACACTTCATCTCATTTGAAGGATCCTTTTTCCCTTAAGTGACTTGGTTACAACAGAACAAACATGTCTGAGGCCTAGTCCACACATACACTGGTGGTTGTTTTTTTTTTAGTTTTTCCTCCTTCATATTTACATATTAATTATAAAAAATGTATGTCCACATGAAAATACAAAAAACACCGTTATTGAAGTGCTGTCAGAGATTAGCCAAAGTTGCCAAACCAACCGGTGGTGATATAGACCCTGACAATAAATTTCCTTGCTGGCCGATTAGAATCCTGAACAAAATGTGCACTGCGACATCACAAGCTAAAATCTCATTGTTGCTACACACCACTAGCAATCGAAGTTTAATGGAATCAGAGCACCCTGGCAGGATTTTTTAAAAGGTTCGATTTCAATGACTTGATACTGTGTTTGCGTGTGTACGCAACGCCAAACCAACAGCAACAGCTGCGATTTTTGATAATTCTCGTGTTCGTGAGTGGACAGGGTCCTGATACTTGTTACATGTTTCCTGTGTGTTTTCCTTGCCCTTGTCTGCTGTGTGCCTTGTTTTTCTCCATTGTTAACCTCATTAGTTGCCATAGCCCACTCATACTGAACCACACCCATCTGCTTGTTAGTTTGGTTTCCCATAGTAACTCCATTGGTCCCTTTTGTTTCTCCATGTTACCACCTTATTTTTTTCGGCCATTTTGTAAATTTTATGTGTCTGGCTTCCGTCTCATCCGCTTCCAGCTATTTTTAGCTGTACAAACAGCTCGTTTTGCTGCTTGATATTGTCATAACTTGGAGTGTCTTGACCTTATTATTTTAATTGTATTATCTTATTTATGAACACACCTGGTTTGTAGTGCATTCCAATTTTAATAACCGTTTACTGCACATTGTTATCTTTTTCTCGTTATTTCCGCTACAGTCGGCTAATGAACCAGAAGTCGTCACACACATTCACATGAAAACGACTTACTATCGGTGGTGTTCATTAAGAAATAAGGTGGATTAATGGGACCCTTGTGGTTCCCCCCCTGTTGTGCTTTGTCAGCTTGTTGAGTATTGGTGCTTTTTTTTGCCTTAGAGTGTTTTCTCTCTTCCGTGGTGTTAACTTCAATATACAACGTCCTGCAGTCTAGATCCGGATCTCAGCAGCTTCTCGTGTTCATCCAGCACATCACAATACTCATGTAAATATGTGAAGGGTGATTAAAAAAATGTATTTCTGCTGTGCATCTTCACCTGTTTCCTCCCTTGAGCGCTCCTGGTCCTAGTTATGAACGGACCATCATCATAATGCCTCCCTCTGGTGCGTGTTCACCTTATCACCTCCGTGCAAATATGAGTGCAATATTAAGTGTAAACGCAAATACTATCCCATTAAGGCAGTATCTTCTAAAATAGTTATCTGAAATGATTCTCTTCGATTGTAAAGAAGTGATAATATAAAAAAAAAAAAAAAACGTAATCACACCTTTTTTTGATATCAGAGTTTTGTGTCCGCTCAGCTCATGACATCATCATAGCTCCTCAGGTGTGTCCTTCTACAGATTCACACCATTCATCACAGACACACACATTCATTCAGAACAATTTGAAATATCGTATCTTATATATACTGTAGTATTTCTGATTTAAAGTCATATTATAATGGCTGTTGTAGAGACCAGAGTGACACCTGTCTCAGGATCCTGGTTTCAGTCCATCAGTGATCGACATCATCATAGTAGCCCGTGTGTATTTTTCCTTTCACCATCTCTTCTGCATCAACACACACAATCTGTTTTGGATAACAAAAGCCAAAATTACATAGTTGTTGCTGCAGACCAATAAGATTTTTATTATCACGTTCATCTGGTACTGAATCAGGTGATCAATTTAAAAGGTCACTGCACCTTTTAGGCCACTGCCATTGCGTGACATCATCATCAATATTTCAGTATTGAACCCCTCTTTTGCTAAAACAGGAGAATGCAGACTCTTAAATATACAAATAAACAGCCGTATTTTGAATAGTATTAGAGTCTATTAATCAAATATATATTATGGACATTACTTAGTTACCATTATTTCATTAATAAAGTGTTTTTTTTGTGTGAGTAGAATGTGGATTGATTCTTTGCTTTCAGCTCCTCTAAACCTGAAGAGAAGCTCATCTAGCCTCTTGCTAACCCCAGAATGCGCAGTTCTTCAGAGATGAGACTCCCTGTTAAAGACATAGCCAAACATCAGACACAATGTTCATCATTACCAACGTATACAATGAATCCCTCATTTTCTTTTCGATTATAAAACATTGTATGTTAGTAATAGCATCACAATTAATTTTATTTGACTTTAACACAATTACCTTATTATGTCAAGCATTCTAAGAAATAAATCCCATGCGTGTTTTAGGCCTGTTAGCAGACATCTGAACCCATGTGTTTCTCCGGTGCGCCTCTCAGAAATATAACTTGGAAGAGACAAACACACACACAACCTAGCCTTTACTTGTACGCATGTAACAACATTTATTATAGTTTCCCCTGCGCTCTCCTCTACATCGTTCCCTCTATAAACATCAACACCAGGAAGAGGACCGTCTGCTACCTGGCACACACATCACGTACACCACGTGTACCACATCACAATCGTCACCCTTCCTCTCTCTCACACACACACCCACACACATTCACCTGCAGCTCTGTGGTTTTCCTGTCAGGAATTTCTGGGTGGTTTGTAAGCTGGAGGTTTCAACATGACTAATAATAGGATTGAACCATCTACTTGTCTGACAGACTCGATAATAATGGTCAGGAAATGAGATTGATGGCTCATCTTCTCTCCAGCACCTCTTGAGTTGAAGTGATTGTGTCCTAGTGCTGGAATCTCTCCTCACTAAACCGGCCTCAGAACATCGGCCTGTGCGTCTCCTCTTAGAGAACAGTGGTGAGGTTAAGACAGACCAACCTGCGGTCATGTCTCTCACAACACGTGACTGATCAGAAACACGTGACTAATAACCCCGACACAATATGCTCCATCTCCTCTGTGATCTCTTCTAAACGCTCTCCTCATCTACGCTGTATCTGCTGACTCAGTTTAAGCATGGCACTAATAGCAGTAAGAAGTCACAACCTCCCAGAACACTCAAGCACAATCACTGGGGGAGACGCTGGCGGTGGATGTAGTTTTTGTGTGAGGCGCGACTGTTGGTTGGAGCGGCCCCCGACCTGCGAGGAGAAAACTGTGAGGAGCGTGATGCATTGTTTGTGGCCGCGTATTGCAATTGAGATCACTGACCACATCTGACAAACTCTGTCAACCAACACAATACTAATCATTGCAATATGAACTGATTAAACACTCAAACATATTAAGTAGTACTAAAATTTTCAACAAGAAATTCCCTTTTTATACCTGCAGCCGGTGGAGTCTAATCACGCTATATTCTGCGGTAGCATCTGTGTCAGGGTGGTTCTTCAGGGAGAGACGGAACAGTCCCACATGTGAATCTCCATTCCCCTCCTGCATCTCGACTTTGTTCATCCACTCAACCCTTTCACACCCGCACCAAAGGTTTTAAGTTTCCCCATCGGCAGCCCCCCTCAGCCTGCTTGCTCTCCAAATGACCCAGCTGCCTGGAGACCGACCTGAAGCATCGCTGATGTCCCCACTGACTCATCACAGACTGAGCCCCACACAGCGTTAGCATCACACCTCCAGGCCTTACCCGCCCTCCGCCCGTTGCCTACCGTGCTCGTGCGCCTTCTCTCTCTCCAATCAGTCTGCCAAGGCATATGTACCAAATACACACACATCAACCAGGAACATACCAGCTTCAGCACATTGTACAAATTCACAAAAGCACAGAGAGCACTACCTCGAACCTCATGCTGTGCCGTTAAATTGATACTGACTTAGTATACTCTCGTTTCTTGTCTTCGTTTGAATGTACATATTTCTGTTATATATTTGGAAAATAAGGCTTACATTAACTAAAATAAAATATATATATATATTATAATAATAATAATAAATCATTACATTTATAAAGCTCTTTTTTCTCTCTGCTTTCTAAGCACTCAAAGTGCTCCTACAAAAATTGTTGAGGGGTAATCTCTTTCGGCCACCAGTTGTGCAGCATCAGCACCTGAATGATGCGACGGCAAGCCCTACAGTGGGCCAGAACGCCCACCACACACTCAGCTTATTTTGTGTGGGAGACGAAGTTACAAAGTGATGAAGCCATCTCCTCTGCAGTACTCTTATCGATAGGGCTATATCTGGTTAATTGTAATAGGTTTCCATTCGATGGTTCAGCTTAGTGCACAACTGGGTCGCAGTTTTGTGCCAGGATGCCGAGGGTCACCACCTCTGACGTCTTTTTCAGAACAGAACAATCCTGTTATTTTTTTTTACATGTTTATTCACCCCCCCGGTGCACAGAGCAGTCAGGACCATCGTGTTTTAACATTGTCTCATGCCGATACGATGGTGTTGTTCTCTGACAGTATACCGACGTGTCCCCGCGTCAAGTATACTGGGGTGGTTAGGACCTGATCTTGTGGACTGGATCTGCTCATTCGCGTTCCTAATAAACTCGCCAATTCAGGACCCACTGAGCTCTCGATACATGCGTCAAATCTGTCTTCTGGGCCTAAAATAACCCGATTTTGACATAGCATCGTCAAACGGGATTAGTTTTTTTGTTTTAATGTATATGTACATTTATTTTTAAACTTATCAGTGTTATCTGCAATTTTTATGGTCTCTTTTTGACAGGATGTAAGCAGATATCATTTAAACCGTTTAGGTGGGTGTTCCCCCTGCTGCACACTGCTGCCGACCACAGATAACTGGATCCAACAGCAAAACAATATATGCCTATTCGTTGCTGACCATGTTCAGTGTACGGATGAGCAGCGGAATTATATCTATCAGGAACCTATCTAGCTAATCGTAAATTCCGAGTTGTGAATATACAATGAATTAATAAAATAGCCGCCCTGTTAGCTATAGTTGTCTCCATACTGAAATGGAAAGATGCTTAACTTGCCATATTAGATAAAGCTGAATGTCCACTATACTGTACTTAGTCAGTTAATTTCTTGAATAAATATGATGTGTAATATTTTTAATGTCCCTGATTTGAGCAACATCTATTTAGGGATTCTCCACAGATTGCGCAAATATGTTTACCCTAGCATTAAACCATTTTCATGTCAAAGATGTTTGTATGCTAAATTGATTAATTTCCTTTTAAAAAATCATTCTCCTACCTGCATCAAAATGAATGCGTTTAACTGAACATTATGTGTGTGAAACAATTTGTAAGTTATCCGCCTACCTGGTATGAATCTAAAACACTACATAACCAATTATATCAAAGTTATAAACATTGAATAGCCTACGTTTAACTGTACAAGGCGACAATAAAGGTAGTCTATATGTGGTACAACCATAAAAATAATCTTTCCTTCTAGATTTGCTCAGAATGACGCCACTTTGTCGTTTGTATATATAGCTGCTCTGAGGTCGTGTCCCGTCTGATGTTTATCCATGGTTCAATGATGTTCGCTAACTGTATATGAACATTGCGTGCTTTTAATAAGTAAGAGGAATAAAGTAAATTTCCTGACATTTAAAAATAAAAGCTGTTACATGCCGGAGGGTGGTTTTGCATTTTTATAGACATGAACATAGATACTGTCAGATTTAAAAACGCTGACTTATCAGATAGATGTTTTTTCTCATTAATTCGCATCAATGTCCTATTAATTCAATTGGAATGTATTTAGAATACTGTGGAATACCAATATTATGGCGACTTCACTTTCATGAGGCAATCCCAGTTTCTCTATTATAGATGCAGTTGTGTTTATACTATATAATATAGATAATATATATTTTGTCAAAAACTTACCTGAACACTGTTGATTTTCTGGTGATGAATGGGTTGCGATAAACATGTCACGACTCTAGGAGACTCCTGATTTCTCCTTGCCTCCTCTGAGATTAAAAGAACATGAAGAGAACTGAACCTTAGACCAAGTGACATAACATCATTCGGTGAAGCATATCAGTGTGAAAACGACATTTAAAGCCTCAGCAAATCATTTATGCTCTTTTTCATAGCTAGATTAGCTTTCTATAAACATTATCGTTTATCACCATTAACTTATGTTTAACAGAAACATGACTACTGAGAACATTTGACTCATTTAAATGTCATCCTGTCCTTGAAGCAGCGCGTGATTTTGGCCACTTCACCTTATTATCACAGTCATCTCTGGTTCCTCCAGAGTGAAGATGGACACTGCCACAGATATGAATCATGTGTCGATTCTTTCACTTATCCGAGCAGTTTAGGAGCTGATCTCTCACTCTTCTGTAGAAGCAGACAGCACCCAGATCTTTCCAACCCGTTTTCTTCGTCAGCTTCTGACAGATCAGACTCACTGTGTCCTCCATCCATCTGGTTCCAGCTCACACATTACCCCAGATCCTTGTAGAAAAACCTCACAGTGCCTTACACTCGTTAAGTCTGATCTCGTTAAACTCTAGATGGAATGAAATATAATTTTACAAACTACCATCAGTGAAAAAACCAGCGTCCTTATGGCTATGTGTGAATGTTCCCCAAAAGGTTTATCTAAAACCTTTAATATTTTGAGTACTTACTGTGTAAAAAATGTTTTTACCTGAGCAGCACGACTATGTGGCATCCTCTTTCACTTTTATCCAGCCAGTTAGGAGCTGACTTCACTCTTGCTGTAGAAGGCCGACAGAACACCAGATCGTCCCAGTGTCAGCTCCTCCCCCAGATCAAGACTCCACCTCATCCTCATCCATTCTGGGTTCCAGCACACATTACCCCAGGAGTCCATTGTTAGAAAACATCCACATTCCCTACTCCACATCTGGTCTTGTTTAACCTGATCTCGTTTTACTCCCGATGGACAATGAAATATATTTTTATCTTGCTCGCAACAAGTGAAAAGACCCTTGGCCATTGATGGATCTGTAGCATGTGTTTAAAGGTTTTATCTAAAGCCTTTTAAATGATTTTGAAGTTATTAATGCTTAAAAAATGTGTTTCCCCTAGCAGCCGCGACTCCTAACATTCCTCCTTGTGTTGACAGTCCAGTTCCTCCCAGCCTGGAGACTAGCTCCCCCCGACCCACCACCTCTGATGGCCTCCCCGGACCTACTATTCACACGAACAGAACAAAACACAGCGTATTTGGTATCCTCGAACAACTGAAGAGCAGTGCCCAGAGATGTCGGTGGCGGGCTCCTCTCCAAACCGTGAGTTGCAGGTGAGCTTGTGCACAGTTTGTTGTTGGCACTCGAGCGCGGTCTCCCTGCGCGGCCAGTTTTTGTGAGAGGTGGGGAGAGCTGCATTCCCCCGCAATGAGCGTTCACTCTCCCAAGGCACTGGAAGCCCGTCCTCCACCCTCACTCACTCCGTCCCTCTGAGGTTTCAGTGATCTGTGATGGAAGAGCGAACCACCCGTTGAGGACAGTTCGTGCCCATCGGTGACGTCGTCTCGCCATACGCGCTCCGTCGGGTCTGCGAGGCTCCACTCGAGTTGTATGTCAGTGATACGCCTCTGCGAAGTTCCAGTCACTTGAACTCCAGCCCCTGCACTGTCTGCCCGCGACCGCAGAGGATTCCCGACTGAGACTCCGAGGCAGTCCAGTGCAACTCTCCTCCAGACCTGATGGATGAAAACCTCCACCTCCCCCTCACACTGTCTCTCTCCAGACAACCGCACCAACCATCATGAAGAGCCAGAGAAGGAATCTGAGTGAGAAGATCTGACACTTTGGGACGAGAAAATACGGCAATGTGTGAAGACCACAGAGGAACATGGATGTGACATAGGCATTGAGAGCACATGACGTTTAAAGTAAAGTTTGAAGGAGACAAGCATTATCTCAGTCTTAAGGTATAGGGAATACAATAGTATTTTGGTAAGATTAAGTCTTTTCATTAGCATATCGCAGTAAATTTCAGTAATATGGACTCGCTAGAGCAATGGCCTCCAACATCTCGACTATAGAACATTCATCTCGACTCCATGAAGACATGGAACATTGCTGAGAGTTTTTGTTTCATTGGTCCCTTGGCACGATCCGACTTTATCAGCCCAGATTTAACCACTTCCCTCTCCAAACCATTCTGATCCCACAACAGACACACGCAATCCCACAACTTCAGCTGTTCTACAGAGGACCCTGTCAGCTCTCATACCCAGCATCATCGCACACTGTGCCCCATTTACTAAAGTATTGGCGTTCAATTCGACCAGAACGGTAGTCAGGGCGTTTTACTACCAGCCTGAGATCAGTGTAACCTGGAGAAAAGAACGCATGCTCTGAAACAATACAATAAAAATAATAAAATAACACAAACCAAGAAGACAACTGATATCTATTAATTCTCTAGTTCTAATCTCCTGTTTAGTAATATGGTCACAGATCGTCAATTTGGGTATTGACCAACAAATTAAGTGACACATTTAACAGGCTGTAATTGTATTTTTTAGAACAAAGAGGTTCCATTTTTATTAACCAGAGCAATATCAGAGTCGCTATGTCATTATCATTGTTACCGTTTCATATTTAGGTGAAGTTGATGAAGGACAGCGTCAGAATTGTGATTCTAATCTCCTCTGCACAGAATCTCTTGGATCCAATCCTGAGCGTCTCCTTTGCCCAAAAGGCCAGCTGCTCCCAGCACCTGTACAGGACGCCCCACGGTCCAGCCTCTCTACACACAACTCTTGCATCCTGCTGGTCAAAGGCAGCGTCACACCACACTGTGTACCATGTGTTTCCCCTGAAGAATCTCTAACTCTCCCAGAACACAGGTGGGATCCAGCAACGAGTCTGGGGTGTCTCCCGTGGTTTATGGTTTCTGATTATGTTACACAACACAGAAGGTAAATATCTGTTATTGAAACAATAAGGTGATTTTCTGATTTTTAATGGATGAAGTAAATAGTTTAGACCATATAACATGCTAATTATCAATTAAATGTTTATGAATTGTTATTACAAATTACACTCAATTATTCTAAATTGCATGTATGATGTTTACGGACTGAAGTCTCATCAGTGATTAACTGGCTTAGCCTATGCATCTGACTCCAGCATCTTAGCATGACCCACAGTTATATAAACACCCCATCCGCTTGAGACTACAGTCCTTCACGTGTTGGATCTGATCCGTTACCGGCCACCATCATCCCATCCAGATTGTCAATGATCCTGGGTCTCAAAACGCGCGCTAACCTCCAGAGCCTCTCCCATCCAGCCCTCACTCACCACTTGCAGCATTCAGTTCCTAATTATATATCCCGTCATCCTACACATCTGTTCCCCACGGACCATTCATGATGAACCTCCACTCTACCACTGCAGGGGACTGTTACCACAACACCACCAACCTAACAGTCTTCCAATCTGTACATGAAAGTAGAGAAAGAGAATTTAAAAAACCACTGTTACAGTAGAAGAAGATGGTACAAATTTTTAGACAGCAAATAAGATACAAATATTGTAAGTAAATATACAAAACTGTTATCTATGTAATTCAAGTAATGGAAAGAGGATATTACAATTTAATCCTGGTCATTAAAAATGGGTTGCATGTAAAAGCTCAAAATATTCATAAACTGTATTTCTTAATGATATGGATTCGTCATTACCAGATATTATTTGTTAGATTATACACAGGCAATCTATTCACTTTCTAGTGATATGAGTCCCTCATAGATAAACGGCTCACATTTAAACACACATTTAAATTAACTCTTTACTGTCTATTGTTGTACTTACAGATGTTGGTAGAGTGATTAGTGGAGAGTAAAACGAGTTCAGACATCCACTCCATCTTCTTGCTCGCACACCGTCGTTGAAAGTCAGCACAAGTTTCTCCTTCGCTCCCTCAAAACACACTGAAGGAAACTGGCTCCTGTAGCCCCCTAAAAGAGATAGAGAGACTCAACAGCTGCCAATGACACTCACGGTTACCTTATAGATACAACAGGGAAATCATCAACACAATCAGTGAAAATCGAAAGCAGCTTGTTTATTTGTCTCCATATATATCAGTAAAGTGTGAGTGTTGATAAAGCGGGGACTACTGCGCTCCAGCGAGTGAAGAGATGACAACTTTCAGTTGAGGACAGACTCGTTTCGTACAGTCATAAGTCCAGTGTGGATGATGGGAACAGTCACACTAAACTTAAAAGCAGATTGGATACAGAATCCCTCTGCAGAGGTATATTCAGCATCAAAACCTGAACCTGAACCTGAGACACGTGGCAGACACAAGGCAATGGATGACCTGATTTCCCGGTAAAAACTTAAAAAATCACTTTACTACAAACTTACTAGGAAACCAATTTCTCATGAATAATTTTATATGAATTGACACAGTTTTATCACATTGGTTTCTGGATATGAAATAATGCAGCAACATTATCTTTAACGTGTTTTTTGTTACAAACTCTGTGTTCGTTAAGTGTTTTTTTACAAATCTTGTTCTTTTATTATAAAATATGATTACACCATAGTCTAAACTATATTTTGCTATGGATTTTTTTATGTTTTTTTTATTTGGTTGTTTTTTTATTGGAGAATAATAAAATGACAAACACAGCAATGATCATGTGCATTTAATACTGTAATGATGTATTTTTCCAGAAGATGAAATATTATCTACTTTCATTAGGTAGGCTATAACTTGGAGAGACTCTTGCCACTCAAACTTCGATTTGTTTCAGGTGGTTAAAGTGATTGTAAAAGACCCCCCCCCCCCCAAAAAAGAGTTTATTTTTTGTAGAAGACAGGACTCTTGTCTTTTTTGTATTTTCAGTATTTATACATATTTTAATTGAAAGTAATAATATATTATATGTATATGCCAAATTTATACAATTTTTATTTCATTATATTTGTTTAATTGTATTTTATGAAAATTTATTTTTCATTTTTTTTATTTCCTTTTTTTTTTTATTATTTATTTTATCATTTTTGTCTTATTTTTTTTTTTTTTCCAATTTTTTTTTACTATTTATATATATTTATGTCACAAAAGGTGTAGAAATAACATGGGAAAAAAAAATAGCAATGGAACTATACGTAAATAAATGGTAAAAAAATACACAAGGAAATATAGAAAAATCTTATATTTTGCTGTTATTTTTTTTTTGTTTTGTGTTTTTTTTTTTTTTTTTTTATATATATTTTTTTTTATGTTTTTTTTTTTAGTTTTTTATATATATATTTCTTTGTAGATGAGGAAAGAATAAGAAGCATCAGTTTGAGTTTTGAAAAGCACCTTATCTCAAGCAGTTATTTGATAACAACAATTTGTTTAGTCACTCAGATATTGTTTTGGAATATCAATTTACAGTATTCAGGGAAGAATTTAATATAGTTTTTTAAGTCCATCTCTTTAGAAACAATAATAGCTTACTGGCTCAATGATTTCAGTTTGTTCCTCCAGCTCTGAATACACTGTGGTTGGTTCTATTTGTTTCTCAATGCACATGATTTATTTTAGTTTCTGGTTCTATTTTTTTTACTGTGGTTGTTTCTTTTTTTCTTTTTTCAATTTGTATTTTCAGAGTCAGATTCTATTTTTGGACATTGTTATCTCTATTCCACTCCTTCAAAACAGTTTCCTAAGAAGAATAAAGTTAAAGAAATATCTTACAAAAATAATTCACAGATAATTACCCTTGTTACGACATTACCTTACCAAAAATGTAAAAAATTCCACATTGACACATCCGGCTCTTTTTGTGAATAT